>NW_008693028.1:101020-157507 GCF_000695815.1 Acanthisitta chloris | reverse complement strand
CTTTCCCTGTAAGGGGGTGCACTTTGTTTCTCCCAAATAACGCACAAATAAATCATTATCCTCAAAGCTAGCAGAAAAAAAGTACATAGTGATCAGAAAAAGGCTAAGAGTCCACTCAAGTTTCAGAGTTTTCCCAAAAATGCAGAGCTGTGCTATGGGATTTCACATTAAAAAAATGAAAATATCTCACTCGTTGGCTGTTTTCAACGTGAGATCAGAACTTCCAACCAAAAATTAAACATTTTTTTGCCATTGTTTCCTTCTGATTCACTTGTTTGACTCATACCTACCTAAAATGGCTAACAACATACATCATGGTTACCCCATCCAACATTAGGCACCTAAACAACAACCTCTGAGCAAATGTGGTTGTTCTTCTCCTCCTTTTGCCAGTGGAGTTAGCTGACACTTTCAGAGGCTGAGCTAGAAGTTAATTGAGTTGAATGACCCTTTGGTGGTAGTCACTGCACTAGGTTTGTGTACAGCACTGAGGTATCTTAGAAGCCTTGATTAAGTTTTGCGAATCTTAGTTTGGACAGACACTTATCAGCTGCATGTGAAGTACATAGCCAACAGGGCTCTGCTTCCAAGAGGCCTACGCATGTTTCTGTGCTATAAATAATAACTGACAGCCTTTTTTTACCACTTCTGCTAAGATTATCTCCTGCTGCTTCCTGCTTTAGGTCCTCTTGCTTTATTTTTGGCTGTGTCATTTAACTTTGGTAGAGACAAATATTTTGACACATTGCTGGCATTTTGAGCTCAGCATGTACAAAGCTGAATGCATCTTCTCATTGCCTTGGAGCTCACCATAGATGCTTACTATACAGAGGACATGCTCCACAATCTGAATGGAAATTCCTAATGCATAAGAAAAATGTGTTTAGATCCTATTATGAATCTGGGGAAATAAGTACATTAAAATATCATTGTTTTCTTTGTAGTTTAACTGTGTGGTTTCAGCTTCACACAAGCACAATACACTGCAGGTTTCTGAGGAATACTTCACTGCAAGCAGCACGGTTCACCTCCTGGTGTCAATCCAAACAGATTTGCTGAATCCTACTTGTCACTAATTTTTGCAGTGGAAAAATAATTATAGAACAAAACATCAGAAAAAAATTATAATCCTATCAACCTGGTGTGACATGAACACATAAACATGCCAAAAATCCCAGCTGAGCAACTCACAAAAAAGAGCAATTGTTGAATGCACAGGCCAGGAAAGGCTTTGATTCCCCTACAATAATAGGGAAAGTGCAAATAAATTCTGACTCAACGAGACGGCTTACACTAACCTGGCATTGGGAGAATTTTCAGTCCACAAATTCCTTCACAACTGAGTAAATTTAAAGAAATAAAACTAGATTGAGCATTGCTTTAATACCTGCTGGTGTAGTTTCCCACACTGCTCACTGGCTTGTTAAATATGAAAAAGATTTGCCTTGCAAAGCCGCAGTGAGAAATACAGTCACAGATGGGTTAATTGTTCACTCCTCAGATCTTACCATTTTTATTTTGGTTTAAATATAACCTGCTATTATAACAAGAAAACTCCCTGGCCTTGTGTACAAGACTCAAATATAATCAGCGATATCACACTGTCCCTTAATAGAAGGTGCAATATAAAAAAGATCATTTAAGATGCCAGTAGCTTCCCTCCTGACCCTGCCTGGCTGAGAGGCAAATTGCATTAGAAAATGACATGCCATTCATCTCACGAGTAGTTGCAGGAACATTTAGCTAATTAAATGATTAATAAATTTAACACTGCTTTATAATTTCATTTAGCCGTGTTGGAAATCAAACGGTGCACTGCGTGTGCACCGAATGAGATTAGGTGGGAGTTGTGGGTTTCACCGGCTGCCCTGGTAATTGAGATTAGTCTATTACTACAGTGACCTTTTTAACTTTTATATTCTCTTGTTAAAGTGAAATAAAATTTTATTCACTTTAAAAGCATATTTACTTAGTGAAATTTACGTGAAATTAAAGAAATACCAAGCTAAGAAGCTTTCGTTCTTTTTTGTTCTTTTATCCTTATGTTGCACCCCTTTATGAATTCCTGCCTTAGTTTGGCTACCCACTACCACCACAGCAGACTCTGACACAAACACCCTTGATCACTGAAGAAAATAAATTTACTCCCCCAGAATGTTACAAACTCAAACCTATCCAGTATCACAATGATGGGTTCGGAGTAGGGGGTTTGGTACACACAAAAAAGCCATAACCTCAATATACCTATATATTTGCACATGTCTACTGTAGCTTTATCTGGAAACTACCTCGGGAGTTGGAGTCAATGGTGAATCTCTCTGTTCTAGCACAGTCAGCTGAACAATCAGGATGCTGTGGCTGTAATCAGCTGTGGACAGGGGCTGGCTACATTTATGTTATAGTAAATCCCCTCACTTTTTGCTCATCCATCCTTACACACTTCAGACAGAATGGCCCCATTTACCTCAAGCATCACAATTCACAATATAATTATTTATCTGTATAATCAGTGCTTAAACTCAGCTTCTGAGGAGCAGGAGAGGACCCTGAGCAAAGCAACAGCTCATTCTCGTTTCACCCAGTTTATGGTTAGAATTAGAGGTTGCTGCTGACATGTGGCGTGCCCCAATTTGGTACATTATATCAAAGAGGGAAAATCAATTCCCAATTTTGTTGTGATTAATACTGAAAATAATACCTAAGATTTCATTTCTGTATAACAATTATGGACACTGTGTCTTCAGGTAGTCAACATTGGTTTGAAGGTTAATACCCAGGCAGTTCCAATCGCCAAATAAACTCAAAATCGCTACAAGAAATAACCTTTGTCTATCCAGGCATAGCTTACAGCTATCTTAATGTTAAAAGCATAAACATCTATCCACATAAAATTCATTTCAGCAGTACAAGGACTCATTTTATCAGTTCTTGGAAAACTTGTCAAGATTACTGACACTTAAGCCAACTCAGAACAAATTTTAAATCAATATGTCTAATGCTAGAAGGGATGTTTAATGTGTTTCCTTTTTGAACAGATGTGTGTTTATAAAGTAGAAAAAAAGGAATTAAAATGCATATCATTACTGAAAACTGATTCCTATCTGAATCACGCAATAAACCATTTCCGAAAGTATGTTTGAAAAGGACAAGTCAGAACAGTGTTGACTTTTTCCTGAGGTCCTGGTCACTCAAGAAAGGGATAAACCACCTGGTAGGCTGTTCATACAATATGGATATAAAATCCATGGTGGCTGAAGTGAAACGATGCAGTGGAAATGGGATCTGACATCAGTAAGTAATGGTTGTGCTCACTTACTCCGGTAAAATAAAATTCCGATACAGATGGGCCCAACATGTGGGAGAAACAAACTATCAGCAAATGCATTAAATATAGCAACCACAGCAACAATTTCATCTTGAAGGCAAAAAAGGCCAAACAAATTATAGGTGATAATTATAACAGCTATTTACTGTGATAATTGGATGGGAAAATTATTGCTGGATTTTCAAACCGTACCATCACCACAGATGCACAGAATCATCAACAGGATAGAGGGGTACATCAAATGTCTCGATGTATCAGAAAAAATTCCATTATTTGGACACTGACTAAAGTCCACCTGGCTCCAGAGGGACTACATTTCCACCTAAAACTGTAGGATTATTTTCTGGTCCTCAGGGCAGCAAAAGCCATGCTCATGGTCATGAGGGACCAGTAATGTCTGTTCCCTCAGCTCCCCTATTTTCAGATATTACTAATGTATGTGTCTATAACTTATCTTGATGTCTAGACTTCCTTTACCATCAGTGAAGAAAAAGGCACATTTTGACAACTCTCCATTTGACGTAATTTACCACATAAGCTGTGGTACAGAAGTGCCTTCTTTTCTCATTGGACTACAAGCAAAAGCAAAACCCACTAATTTTACGAAAAAAAATCCTGCCACTAAGCTGCAAGTTTTTGACAAGAACTGAAAAATAGTAAATCCACTCTTAGGCCTCCAGAACTAGGCTTTCTCTTGAACTTTGAGTAGGATCAAAAGCAGCTAAAACATCTCCATGACAAATGCATGATATTCAGTATATTCACAGATTTAGCAGCGTTGACTTAGGAAGTCCTTTGAAAACATGTTCATATACTCCAGACTTTCCCAGGAATGGTCAGTTCTGGCATTTATTTTATTTTCCTTATGGGAGTAGTCACTGGCATTTGGATGGATACATTATTTTCGCCAAGGAAGATAATATATGAAGCTGATGATCTGATGACATGACATGATGATATCTTACAAATGTCAGAGGGAATACTGTTTTCTCTAAAAACAGTGATATATGTATAACAGGAGCTCTGCCTCTCAAAAAATGGAGCTTGTACACTGGGCTTTCTAAAGGCAAAAGTGTAATGTGAAATTTACTTCTTGGAAACAGAGATTATTTATGCTGGCAACTACAGATATGACAGGATCTAAATAGCCATTATCCACTCATGACTGTGAGAAGAAGGAAAACCCATCCAATTTTTCCAGGAACATATGTCCCCTAGTGTCTCCCTAAGTCATGAATCATATTCCTTCAGAGGAGATCCACTACAGGTTTTAATGAAAGAGAGGTAACCTATAAAACAAAATAAAAAACCCAAACAAAACTGTTGCAAAAAAATAGGTAAGTCTTATCAAAAAGGCTGGCAGAACTATTAATAAGAATTTGGGTCCGTGAAAAAAAACCAAACAAATCTTGAGTAGATTGCTTTATTTATTATTTTAACTGGAATTTTTGCATTTCTGGTTATAAAGTTAGATCTTTTGAGGATATGATAGCACTATATCTTCAGGAGTACAAATGGTTGTTATTAGAATAAGCACTTTGATCTTTTAAATATGAGCAGTTTTGTCCATTTCTACTTATAGAATGTTCCCTTTTGCAACAGGGTAAGTTGGCATCCATATTCAGGTTTAACTCAAATACACCTTACAGGCTACCTCTGTGAGTTCTAATAATGTGCACTGATGTGGAACTATGGACATTGTTTCTCATCATTCGCACTGGGAAACCATGTAAGGTCAAGCCTGTGTTTCAGTAAGTAGACTTTGATTTTAATTATCTCCTATAAAAGGTGAAATCTGTATTCCAATAAAGGCAATATGAATTTGCTTACGTGAAGATGTGATTTCAGCCAATGTGCACTTGTGTGTGCCCTGGCCTGTACATATATCCAAGGCCCTGTAGCCTAGGATTTCATACTCCTTATTGCCAAGTGGAAAATGAAGCCTTTAAAAACATCTTATTCAAATGCAGTATGAAAGGTCTCCATATGAGCTTGAATGCAATCACCTTTCCTACAAACATTACACGTATAACACAAGTATATCCATAGTGATAAGACTGTATCATCACCAGGGGCAAGAATTATGTGGGTCAAAGCCACATCAGGTTTCTAGGACAAGATCAAACGTATTAATGGGAAATTATTGTCTTCTTCTGAAAACTGTTAAAGCCACATTAATTATCCATTGTCAGCAACAGATCAATTACTACAAAGGTGTCATGGCTATAGGACAGCATTTGCAGACCGTGACACATCTGTTGTCTTGACCCCAGATGAGCCACACAATCCCATCATATGCAGACTCTCTCAGGGCAGCAGCCATGTCACTATAACATGTAAAAATACTCTTGTAGAACTCTGGATGAAGGAACTGATTGAAGACAAAACTCAGATAAAGCAACTAAACTAACACCAAGGCTGATTAACCTGACTTTAAACTCACTTTGGTCTTCTGAATTGCATCTAAATTAGATATCTAGAGTTGTTTAAATTAGACGGTGCAAGTATCCCCCACAAGGAAGTTTTAATTATAGTCTCTCAACTTGGAAAAATAGTTATGTAAATTGTGTTGGAGTTTGGAAATGGTTCTTTCCCAGTTACTAGCCAGGTCAGTGTTCCCTTCCTACAGATCCCACCACAATGCTTTTCCTGTTTCCTACAACATCTTCTTCTAATTTAATTCTGTGTCCTCACACAAAATAACATGTAAACAGAAGCAGAAATTATATTTTTAAAAAGTAGTCCATGTACTGTTTCATCTCCATAAGTATTTAACTGGTAGTGAGAAAGCAGCTGTTATTTTTCACACTCTGAAAAGCATGGTGATATCTCAGTTACCAAGAGGTGGCAAAGGAAAGTATTGTCAGCAGTTGGATTAAAAAACCTTGAGTTTCATTTCTAACAGTGATTTAGCAGCTCAGAGATGTCAAATTCATGATGAGCATGATCTGACATTGTTGCTGTTGAAAATGGGACATATTTAGCAAAAGTCAATACAACAGACACAACTATGCTAAGGAAAAACCATCCCTAAACGTGGTCCTGAGTTACATGCTGGTGTCCACAGCAGATTGGCAGCTTTGCACGGCAGTCTACGTTGTCTCTGGACATTCCTGAAGTTCTAGGAGGAATCCATATGTTGGCTGAACTAATTCTCCTCACTCATTCATACAAGAGCAGTCTTGACCTCATGGCTCTACTGTACATAAAGATATGCTATAGGATATTTTTTACACATTCTTATTTTTGTATGTTCATTAAGTGAATGCCAGCATCACTCTATCCATGTAGGTCTCACTGCTACTTGCCCCCTCCCCCAACGAGTAGCCTTGAATGCATCGTGAATGGCTGTCTCAGTAAAACTATTAGATACACAGTACGAGTAATGCTCTTAAAAGTAAAGAAACAAACTCTGTTACAACTGTTTGAGGAACCCTGGCAAATCTTGTAGCTCACAGTAATGTGAACTTGGCTGTTTTAATTTCTGAGGTTGTTTAATTTTAATTGGAATATTGATTCCCAAACTAATTTTTGTGCCACCAGTATCAAATCCCTGCCTTGTAACCACTGAGACCAACCCAAGCAGCCCAATGCATCGAGCTCTCCCAAGTCTGACTTTACCCCAGCCTGACATATATTTCAGGGTTATGACTCTCACTAATGGTCTGTAATCACGGCTACAATTGCTGAGAAGCCCCAACAGCAGTTTTTGGACAGTGGACCTGCATAAACTATCAGATCTACATCAGATGCTTCTACTGGCTCAAATTCAACCCACCGCTTGACTCAGTGTGTAAACTGGCTGCACCACACAGAGGACGCAGATACTCCCACAAGATCTGCCACCACTGGTTCCATGCTCCTGGTTATGATGGATGATTTTCACTGCTAATGAGGAAGAGAAAGAGAAACCAAGTGTGTGTTGGTTCCCTTCCAACAGCCTGTCCTGACTGACAGCTCAGCCGGCGCCTATCCACTTGAAAGGAAGTCTGAACTAGAGATGTATTAGTGGTCACGTAGGCTCTCCAAAACATGGGTTTTCACAAAGCTTGACTCTGTGCCTCTGGGTCCGTTTTAAGCATCAACCTGATTTTTTTTGCAGCTGAAAACTGTGTACGTAACCTGCAGGATGGCAAATTTACTTCAGCACTCACAGCAGCGGATCTGCAGGGCTACGTCTGCTACCCCTGAATAAAGCGATACCACTATTAAGCAAATCATAAGAAGAAGAGGAATAATCAAGAATGGAAGTTTTGGTAGGTGTAAAGTCCAATTCTTCACACAAGATGTGCTCCTTAATATAGTTTTAGCATTGTTTAGTGCAATCCACTGTAATTACTCAGAATTTGAACCATTTGACCTTACTACATTAAGCCTCAGCATTTCCTTAAATCCTGTTAATAAAAAGCAAATGGCTAGTCTCTTCCTCTCGGAACAAGCACAGGACTATGGGAGGGAATGCAATGTGCAAGTCTTTATGAAGTCAGTGGTGGTTTAGCAAACCAGTACAGCGGGAGATGCTCTGTCTCAGCTCAGTGCAGGTGTAAGCCTGTGTGTGCACTGCTGCCACTGTGGTACAAACAGGCTGTGCATTGTACTCTGCTCATCCATCACCCGCTCTGTCAACACAGGTCAACTAATCCTGCTCTCCCTGACCTCTGACCAGCACGCCGAAGGGAGGCAACAAAAATTCAAATGCACTGCTGAGAGAGACAGAATTGTTAAAGCTGCCTTTTCTTCTCACTGAGACAGGGTAAAACAAACTTCTAAATGCTATTAGAGAGCAAACCTCCGTAAATGAGGAGAAGCTGCACTCTGAGTCTTCCCCTTTATGATTAATAAGTTGTCAGGTCCTTCAAGTGCTTTCCCATAATGTAGACATTTTATTGGGTTTTGCCCTTAAAGACTCCTGCCTCGATTCAGTCATTTTATCTCAATATTTCATGGTTAAAAAAACAACAAAGGCAAGCAGAGGCACAGCCCAAACAGACAAAAGGGGACTGCAGACGCTCTGGATCAAAGCTGCCAGCTCCACAGAGGGAGCTGATTCCTCTGCTTTCTGAGGCAAAACAATAAAAAATATTGATGCCTGAGTTAAAGGCATGAGTGGTGAGGTGAGAAATACATGAAAATTACAGTGAAAGAAGACATGCCAAACTTTCAGGCTTGGCCTGTGTGTTTGGAGAAGATTTTTCAAATAGGTGTTTACTTCTAGGTCTGGGGGTAACTCAAAAGAAAAAGTTGGCCAAAAAGACTTGTGTACTTACAATAGCAGTACTCTATTCAAAATAAGAGCATCGCTCCTCATTCAGAGAAGTTTCACTACCAGATTAGCTAAGCTAAAAGTATTTTCATGCCACTAAATTTCTTATTTATCTTTTGGGCAATGAGCTCTCAATACTTTGAAAGGCTGAACAAAAGAAATTGCAAGACTCATACACAAATAAGGCAGACTGTTCCTGCCTTAGCCATCAAGACACTCACATGTGTAATGCTGTTATTGAAAAACTAAAACAGGTATTTAGAGTAAGTTCAAAACACCTTCCCACTTCCTCCAGTTACTAACAATATAGTGGAAAAATATACACATTCACTCGTACGTTTTTGCTTCAGGAATCTATCATCATGTCTGTAAACAGAAGGTAAGATGTGGAAATTCCTTTGCATCAAAGAGAAACTAAGCACAATAAACACGGGATAAACATTATGCATCAAGCATTACACTGAGTAATATGTTTACATGAATCATAGAATTATAGAATGGTTTGGTTTGGAAAGGACCCTAAACATCATCAAGTTGCAATCCCCCTGCCATGGGCAGGGACATGTCCCACTAGACCAGGCTATTCCAAGCCCCATCCAACCTGGTCTTGAACATTTCCAGGGATGGGGCATCCACAGCTTCTCTAGGCAACCTGTGCTAGTGTCTCATCACCCTTGCAGTTAAGAATTTCTTCCTAATATCTAATCTAAACCTACTCTCTTCTAGTTTAAAGCCATTACCCCTTGTCTTCCCAAAAGACTTATGGTATCAACAGGTTGTGATGGAAGGGAGGGATGTGATTTTACAGAGTAACTTCCTGGGCAGATAAAACTGAATTGCAAATACAGAAGAAAGTAAATGGGATGACCTGCTTTTCATGCATCTTGTCCAATAGTCCATTGTCCTCTCAAAAATTGTGTTTAAGAAACTTCTTTTTGGAAACCCTACCATTTTGGTAATTCAGCCTCTTAACACCTTTGCTTTTCAGCTTGTTAAGAGAGATTTGTGCTTCAAATGTAACTGGCAGCTTGTTCACCCATGGAATGCAAATATAAAAATTAAGGTGAAGCCAAAAGAGGGTCATCCCAACACACAAAAAAATGCAGAAAAACACTGAATTCAAAATGTAGATGCTAAAGTCCAAACCATTTTGACCATTTAAAAAATTAAGGCATTCCCACTCAACCATTTTCTCAGGTTTGAGTTGTGAGTTGCAGGAAGCACAAAATGGACTGTCCTCCTCATAGGCTCACTTTTTGGGCCACTGATGTCAATTGGAAGGCAACCTTTAAACACAGCCACAAGTTGCCAGCAAAATGGTAACTATGCCTCTCACTCATACTACATAGCACAGACCCAGCAAATGTTCCAACTGAAATTTTCATACTAATATGTGTAATTTTCTGATCTAACATGTGATATTTCTCTAAGACATAACTTTTTATATGAAAAACTAGTGGAAATGTAGTCCTTAGGCACCATTCTAGCTCACATATGTGCACACAGCTTGCCACTGATTCCAACAGGAGTCACATTTAAACAAATTTAAACTAAATGTTCAGCTTCTGGTAGTTCCCAAGATAAACACGAGCAGGCCCCTGTGGTGTGATAGCCGTTAATGCAAATGCACAGCTTTGTTGATATGTAAAACCTCTATGAGCCAGAAGCTGGTTATTCTTAGTCATCAAGATGAGATTTGAATCTTTGGGATGTTTGCCTAACCCTGTAGGCTTAATCCATTCTGAGTTACAAATTATAGTACTCCAGCAGTCAGTTAGAATTGAGTCTGGATCACTGCAATGTGTAAAGCTGCTGGTCAGATTATGGGCTGACCCTACATTTGAAAAACCATCAAGAATATAATTACCAAAATTACTACCAGAATCCTGAACAGAAATAGTTAGATGGCCACAAAGACTTATATATGAAGGGTGAAAAGGCAGGAACTGATTAACTTCACGCTAGAAAATTGAGTTCAAAGTCATCAGACATGCTCAGGACTGGAGGGTTTTTATTGCCAAGGCAGGAACAAGCAAAGAGCTGCTGAATGCAGCTGATATTCCATTGATAGCTAAGTAGGAGACATCCTTGTAAAGCTGCTGAAAAGAAGTTTAAATAGGTCTTCACAATTCAGGCTGAAAAGCAATCACATGTAGAAACCACATCTAGTTTTCTGCAATGGCCCTTATTCAAAAGTTGATGGGTTGAGATCCTCTTCCACTTGCATTTTCTTTTGTTGTTGTTTTTTGTAGGACACTTCCTGTTTAGGAAGTGAAATGATATTAAAAACTGGGGTTTTACTGTAAGTGATTTCAATAATGTACTTCTCCTCCTACCACAACCACAACTCCGGTCTCTGTCTCTCCAAAAACAATAACGATAATGAATGGTGAGTTCATGACACGTTACCTCATGATGCAACTTGGCAGCAAGAAACAGGAAGGTTGGCTCAAGGCTATTATGGGGATAAAGCTTGTTTGAGCATTTGTTTTATCACTAAAACAACTATAAAATACTTGCTTTAAGTATATTCACCTTTTTTTTTCTCTAAATCATTCTCACCCAAACAGCATAATTAGGAGCCTGAATTTGATCAAAGTGCCCCTTTGGGGTAAGCTCCAGCACTGCTATCATGAAGGTATGAAGATATGAGCTGTGACTACTGGCGTTCAATACAACATGTGACTACATTTGTTACTTATTTCTATATTTTTCATCAATGTCCTCCTTTCACCCTGTAACTCACATTGTATTTATTACTAACTCCTTTTTACTACACTAACATAACCAGAATCCAAGAAGTGTTTTCTGACACTTGTAGACACCTAACTGAAGGATCATAATTTTGAGAAAGATGATCTTATTTTCCAGATGTGAAGGCTTTAATTTAACCCAAATTGAGTTCACTGTAAACAGAGCACAACACAGATATGATGAATTATGAACTAAACTTCAACAACATAATTATAAGGAAATGTGGCAGAAAGGCTGAAAATCCACAAAGAGCTGTTGGCATGATCATGCACTGTTGTGAAAAGGAAAGAAAAGCCAAGACAATGTAAATAAATGCTATCACAAATGCCTGATCTACCTTTACATTATGGTTTTACCTTGGTGTTAAAGCCAGATCTCAGTACATACGGCAGTAACCTGGGAATGACATTTTCTTATCTAGTAGAAATGATCATGTAGAATTCAGAAAAGAAAGAAAAATTTGACAAGTCACCCATTCCAAGAAGCAATGTACAGCTGAAAGCACCTATCATCTCAAGATAAACAGTGAGTCATAACTCCTGCTGCTTGTTCAGAGTCTCAAAGCCAATTTTTTAAGCATAAAGGTGTAGACACTTTTGTCCTGGGGAAGGTCCAGCTCAGAAAAACCCCCTAGGTCTAGATGCTTCCAGTGGATACGGTATTGCTCCCATCACATTTCAAAAGCTTGGGAGAGCTGTTATTCACTGTTAACTGACTCTTTTCAGAGTAAATGTGGATGTTTTTCATTGTTGGTGAGAGTGACTTTATCCCAGTGCATTCACAGGGAGTTTGGTCTGTCATGGTGCTGACTCTATCGTATAGAATCCAAGCTAAAGCCAGTGGGATTTTTCTGGGGTTCAGCACCTCTGAATACCAAACCATTTAAGGAACTTCTTGAAATAGAAAGAACGATTCCTCTATTAAAGTAAAATTTAATGAAAGCCAAACTCTCTATTTAGCATTGTTTTAGAAAATATTTTTTTAAACTTTACTATCCATTTTCTGTAAGAAAAGTGGATTTTCTTACTGAGAAGGGGTATTACTTTATATAGCTTGAAGTGGAAATGAGAATCTTTAAAAATTTTCAATTTCAGTCTTTTTGATTTTTTTCTTCTGTTCTAGCCTTTTGACCTCTAATTATGATTTGAAAGAGAACCTACTTTTTTAAATGACCACATTACCTACAGGACCTAATTTTTTTTCTGTCTTCTCTCAATGTCTGTAAAATGCTTAGAAAGTCTTTTGGAGAATGACAACTGTATAAGTTCACATAATTTGTACAAAGAAGTAAGAAAGAAGAATAAAAAGATACAATGTATTTTTAGTCAAATTGCCTAGATTCTTTTTTTACATAACTTGCTTGTCTTAGAACATGAAAATACAGGGGAACTGAATGATCAAGAAACTCCCCATTAAAAAAATGCAAATAACCCATTTTTAATTTAAAAGATAAGCTAATTAAAAATAATGGCTGTGGACAGTTCCTGACAAAGCACTTCAAAAACAAGAACTATGTATTCCATGAGACTTCAGTGCTTTTTAATTAAGATGATTTTTCATTTCCCCTCTTCTTGGTCTGTGATAATAAAAAGCTGCAATTGGAATCCAAGCAGTTTTTTGCCCATTGAGAAGTATAAAGAAGTAAGACTGATTTTGCCCCTAAATGGGAGATTAATAAAATCCTAGACAGTTCCACTCAGTGTTAAAAGCTGGCCACAAATTTTTAATTGAGGGAAGTAAAGAGAAAGTCACTTCATCATCCAGCAGTGAAGCTGTCCACTGGTGTGATGTCCCTCCTGACTGTTGGGTACTCCAGCCCCTATTCCAGTGGCACTCACAGCTCTGCCTCAGCCAGAAACTTTTCCTTTGGTTCATCATTTGTTATTTGACCCTCTTCCCTTCACTCTGATATCACCTCCTGACTGCAGCTCCCCAAGAATAAAAGAGCTGTCACCAGCTGTGACACCAACAGTGCAATTTTTGATCAAAACATAGAAATGGATAGTTCAAACTTCTGTTAATGCATATATAAGGTTCCTTTATCCTGTCATTAGAGTGGACCTTCTTAATCTTCCTTACAACAGTACTAGTGCAGAAGCTGGCAATCCAAGATTAGCTAGAGCAGGGCTACGAGTGGTATAGCAAAGGAAAGACAAACACACTTTGGCAGCCTCAAAATGAAGACACAAGAAGTAGATGTAGAAACCTGGCTTTCCCACCTCAATCAAGCAACAAGCCATACTATTTAGGTGTGGACTTGAGGTCAAGAGGATGAGTGTGTGTGTGTGTGTAGGTCATCAATGCAGCTCAAGACCAGGAAAAGGCAGCAGACATGAGAGAACACATGCAGAAACCCAAAAGGCAAAGAAGCCCTCATCTAGCAACTCCACATCCTTCCAGCTTAAAGTATTCTGTGATTCAGTGATAATTTGTCTTTCCTGTACATCTGTGCAGTCCAACAGTGCTATTTTACAGCTGTTCAGACAAAAGTTTATTAGCTGTAATACCACATCGAGAAGTCATTGCCTATTTCTAATTCAGACCTATGTATAAGAATTCACTGAATCTGAAGCAATTCAGATGTTATTTGCCATCTACCGTCCTTGCCCTCATGCTTCTGTTTATTTTGGGGCTTATAACCACAGGGTGAGAAAATCCCCTCATGTGTTGGAAAGGTGGGGTTCATGGGCAATCAGGAAGCCTTTGTAGGCTTGTAAAATGTGAGACAAACCTTGCAGCTCACAGGTCACATATTATGAATAGAGCCCACAGTCATTATACAATCAAATTTTATAGACTTTAATTGACTCCGTGAAAGCAACCTAAGGCTTTTAAAATGTGAGGCATCCAAGAAAAACAATTCTAGAGTATCTGAAGATGCTTGTAGTGTAATGCTGCTAAAGATTCATTCAAGTTGTGTTTCTTGTTGCAAAATTTATCAAGTTGAGAGAAATATGTGCCTTCAGTTTTCAAGCAGAAATATTTAGTGGTACTAACACTTTTCCAACACTAACACAGAGTCCATAGAAACAACTTGCCGAAATCATTTCCCCTTCTTGGAATGCAAGCAGAACTGACTTATTTTAAGTTTATTTTTACCAATTTAATCTTTGAAACTTCAAAGTTTGTTTTCTGCTGTATTTTTAAAGGCAAACCCCCAGTCCCTACAGGATTGCAGCCAAATATGTGCAACATCGAGGTACACCTGGAAGACATTAAGACCTGCATTGCAAATCTTATGGCAAGGGGGGTGTGGAAGACTCCATCCTCCCCCTTCTCAATGTTGACACCCTGTTTCTATTAGGGTAACCTTGAGCCAAAGGTGTTCAAAATAAGAAGTCAAACTGCAAGCAAACACATTATAAAGAACTCTGCCATACAGCTCCAGGGTAGGGTCAGAGGCCAATTATGTCAGGCTGAGATAGAGAAAGACAGAAACCTCATAAAGAATCTGAAAGTTCCCAAAGAATAATGCTAAAGCTTTCAGGTATGTTTAAGCATGCAAATATATAACTTTAAAATGCACAGCATTTTGTTTTGTTTTCTTGATCACGTTCACTCAAAAATCTTTACTTGAGGTTGAAATTATTTATTCTTCCACAGTGTCATTCTCTTGAAAATTAGGCTCAATTCCATGGCTTGTTTGTATTTCTCTTTTAAAAGCCAAAAATGCTAATATGATTTAAAACTCCTTTTTACATACATACATACTTACATATATATATATCATTTCCTGGTAAATTGTGACTTGATATAGATATGAGATGCCAGATTGTTGGAAGCAAAACAAAAATTGCACTGTGAACTGCCATACCAGCTGGTAACCACATTTTCTAGAAAATCTGTGGGCAGGCTGTCTTGAGAAAACAGAATGGGAGCTAAAATTGTTGCTATTTTTGTGTGATAAGTAGATAACTGAAAAGACAAAACACAACAATTTCACTTCTGAAGTGTTAGTTTTCTAACTATTAATTTTTTTTTCTCTTTGCATTGGCTTTGCTACAAAATGCTTTGTTCACCCTTTCAGTAGTTTACATATATATGTCTACAAAATTTGCTTTTCCTATTCTAAGTATCTTGTTTCAAGCCAGGCATAGTAACCCCAACACAATGTAGTAAAGAAAAGAAGAGATGGCTGCTGAGCTTCACTTCAGTACTTGCAAGACAGCATCTTTTTTTGGAAATCCTACTGATTTTAACGAGAAACACCATAGCACTGCTGCCACATTTGACTTACGTGTGCTTTTTATATGAACAACTTGATTTCTTTTTTTAGCACAAAATCCTCATTTCTCCATTCACAGAGCAAGCAGCCCTTTGTTTCCTCTTAAAACAGTTGAGATCTGACTAGAGTCCCCCAAAGGCTGATATGGTGCCTGCCACAGCATGCAAAAAAATCCTCTAACTAACCTGCAACTCAAGCACATGAAACTAAATACAGCCATTTAACTAAGGTGGGCTACTGTCCTTGTCACCTAGGGCAAAGAACAATTTTGAGAAGTTTGGTACATCAGACTGATTGAAGAGCATCACACAATGTCACACAGGAGAACAGAGGTTGGTATTGCATCCTCCCAGATTCACTTCAGAACTGTGAATGATGCCATAAACACTCCAGCTCTTGGCTTTCCCCCGTGGGAGGATGGAGGGACTCATCTCCTGCTCCCCATGGTAAGAGGTTGTCTCAGGCTCTGACCTCTGCTCCATGTGGTCCCAGTACTGCCAGGGAGCACCCTTAAAACAGCAAATACAGGATAAAAAAACAAGTCTGGGCTCTAAGCATCTATCTAGCCAGTGCTCCCAGGTCACTTGCAGGTAAACAGCAACAGACTTTTGGCACTCAGAGGCAAGTGGGGGAGACTGTGATAAACCTTGTTTGTCCAGGTGCAAAGCTAGACATGGATTTTGCTGTTTTTCTTCAGAAAACAGCCAGGCAGTACCATGGGCTCTCCCCTCTGCCTGGCTGCAGGGCATTCATGCCATCCTCACTGTCCCACCCATCACTGGAAACTTTGAAGTGCTTAAGCATGTTAGGGGAAAGCCTTTTTCAGTTTAAACAACATGAAGAAAAGACTAAATGAATCCTAAGTCTTATGCCTGGTAATAGGGTGTATTTGCTGGGAGTAATTCTTCCCTAGCAAATCCAGATGGCTAAATGGGGTGAGAGAGGAATGCCTGCCTCTTAAGCATGATTTCATTATTATTACAACTTAAAGAACTGATTGTTAAAAGTGCAAGTTTCAGGGCTAAGACCATATGCAGCCACTGCTGGAAGCACTGTGAGAAAGTGATAAAGGATGAACCAGAGCAGAACTCGTTGTAAGACAAAGAGACAAATCTAGGTTGCAACTGATATGGTTGTGCCCTGAAAGTGTAAATAAACGTGAAATGCAAAGGGATTTAGTTCCTGAAGTCTTATGAAGACTTGGCAAATTAAGAGAGGAATAGAACATTTTCTTTGCTGCTACACATGCACACAAATGATCTGCCCTGTGAAACTCCATTCATTTTTCTGAATTTTCTTTCTTTGCAGCACATAACCCTGTCGACACATAGCACCTTGTCTGGGCACCGAACACAAGTGCGAAGTATTTCATAGTGAAGTGTTTCCTTCCCATGTATGCATGAGGAGTAATGGGAACGCAGAGCAAGTAGGTCTACAGAGGAGGCTGAGATGTCTCCTAACACCCAAAGTGTGGCCAAAGAGATTAAAGACACCTAGGAGGTGGACCTCGTGCTGAGGGCAGGGGAGCAGGAGCCAAATGACTGCTCTGCTGAGTCATCATTGATTCCTGCTTTTTCTTGGAGCAGTTTTGTATTTCTCCCACCTTAAATTAGGATTCAGATTTTGAAAAAAACTGCTGTTTCTGAGGACAACCTGGGCATGGAGGCATTTTACATGGGGTCAGCAAACAAAAGATGCCTCAAAAGTAAAATCAGGACCAAAACCTCAGGTGTTTAACACTGACCTCTAGGACAAGGAATACTGGAAATAACTGCACTAGTACTATCCAGTGGTCTTACAGAGCTGAAAAGCATTTAAGCAAGGGCCAGACTCCTGCCTTGACTCCTGCTTTCTCAGGCCTGACGTCAGACTAAACCTCTGTCAAAAACCAGGCAAATATAAACTCACATCACTTCATCTTTAACTCCATATATTTAATTACACAAAGGGCTAGTGAGCTAGTGTATTTTAGTTAAAATTATACTGACAGGCAAAACTCTCTGTAGCATTTAATACAATTGAGCAAATGTTTTCCTCCTGAAAGTGCCCTGGGTGGTAGTGAGAGTAGGTTAACTGAGTTACTTACAATGTGAAAAGCACATGTAGCATGTCACCAAATATATTTTGAGTTGCCTAAAATATATGCCTTGTTCTAACAGCTAACTTTTAAACTCTTAGAAATTAGAAACACCTGCCCTGTGTGCCTCAATGCTATATTTATTTGTATGTGAATATTTATAAGTATTTAAAGTACTAATGTTGTTGGCATTGTTAAGTCTTGATTGTGAAGTTTGTAAATATTCAAAAGAAGCAGATGTTTACTAATCCCATTTACCTTTAAGGGAAAAAAATGTAAAACTGGAATGAAAGCAGATTGTTAAACTGTTTTCCCAACAGAAACAACCAAAATAAATTACTGCAATCTGAAGACTATAAAGAGTGACTTCAAAGGTCAAAGGATTAAAGACAGTCTAAACCATGAAATGCATTTTATTAGATTAATAAAACATATGATTTCGCTAACTTAATTATACGAACAAATTAGCTGGAAAGGAACTTCAGAGCTTGCCATCCCAAATTAATGCTGGCTATGGCGAAGGTGCAGCAGCTCTGACCCGCTCTCAGTTAGCTCACACACTTTTCTCCCCACACAGAGCTGCTTCCAGAGGCAGTGAGGAGGGCTGGCAGTGTGAGAGCAGAGCCCCACGCTGTACAGCTGCCAGGGCTATTCACTGCCTTCAAAGAACTCGGGGCTGCTCCGGGACCAGAGCTCTGGAGCAGGCTCAGCTGGTGCCAAGGAGGCCTACACTTGGCTCTGCTGAGTAACCAAAACACTAATTCAGTTCTCTCTTCATCTGTTTTAAATCATGCTTTTAAGTGTATTTATGTGATAAAGAATTGAAGCTGTTTCTTTTGGCCATCTAAATAATTGGGACACTCTCCTTTTCAAATAGATTGACATTTAAGTACAACAAGCGCATTGAAAAGTGAATTTTGGCTCACGGAGCCTTGAATTTGCTTAACTCTTTCAGAGCTTAATAGCAGCTTTTGTCAAAGCCACATTTCTCAAGGAAATATAAGCCTTCCAGGGATCGATCCTGTTCCCACAGAAGTCAGAGAAAGCTTGATTTAAAATGATCTCAAAAAGAGCACTGTAGCATGAACTATTTTACTCAAGCAAAGAAACTATTTCTTGACAAAATATTGCATTATTCCATTTGTAAAGAAACTCCACCCCAAACCAAGTGACTGAAAAAGCTATCACTTACTCAAACTACATCAGCAGGGATGAGGAAATCTAGGGGACAAAAATACACCTTAAACAGGGTGGTGATGTATCAGGAGACAGCAGCAGAGAAAAACATGACAGTGGATTTTGCAAGATTGCTCTCGTTAGCTTTATGAAAGTTCAAATCCATGTTCACTTGGTTAATTCACCTACACAGATACAGCTGGAAGGAACAGTGCCTCTGCAGCTCCTTCTGCTGTGACATTAAACATGGCAAGGTTATCATTTAATATACCATCACTGAAGAATTGATTGATGGCCTTGGAGGAGGGGGTAGATCTGTCTTTCCCAATACTTTACAATGTGCCTGGACAACACTGGAAACAAATCCTTAAAATTTCTTAAGCAGAAAAACTCAATGGTCCTACCACCAGTAAAATAAGTTCAAATTTCACAAGTGCAGTTCTCTACAGATGGATGGTTTGCTGATTCATTTCCCCACTCACTATTTTAGGGTTTACCCACCGGACTTTAAAAAAAAAAAAAGTAGCTTTTGTCCCTTTTAGTCACAATTTGTCCCTCAGACTGTCACTGTCTTGTGATTCGACTTCAACAGCATGGACGCCATGTGCTCACCCCATTAGTAAGCTCCCTCAGAATTTACTAAGTTTCAGTCTAGTGAGATGTGATGAAGTGATGCGACATCACTAAAAACTGAGGATTAGTGCTGTTTCCAAGTGAGAGAATGCTTTGAAAGGTCCCCTTGATTGCTATTTCAGTCTGCATATAGATCCTCACACAAACCCACACTTTTTTACTTTGTTTCTTCTTTTTCTTTTTTTTTTTTTTTTTCAAATAACATCCTAGTGTGTCATCAGCTTTGGATAGGAAAGAAGATGCACATGATTCCAACATGTTTAATTTTCAAGGTCACATCGTCCAAATCATAAAATTAAAACTCTCTTGGGTCCATTCAGCAGTGGCTGAACATGCAAACAAACAGCTAGATCTGGAAACAATTTCAGCCAGATTTATTAGGGTTAACTTTACATGGAATTGCGATTTTTTTTGTCTAAAGGAAAGAAAAGCAGAAAAATACTCCAAAAAGCAATACCTTCATTTTTTTAGATTGATGCTACACTAATTTCTTACTTCTACAGTATCATCTGGCTCTATTTCCCCATGAGGAGTAGCTTGGGCTGATGAGTCCTGAGCCAGGAAGACTTTTCCAGGGAAGTCACACCACATCCTCTCCTGCCTACAGAGCAGGACCACAGCAGTGTGACAGGACATAAGGGCCACTCACTTCTCAGCCTGACATAGGTATGCAGGTCTCCCTCCATCATGTTTAAGCCCAATCTTTAGCTGTCCTTACCAATCCCTTGCTTCTGCCTTAGACCATCCCTGAGTCAGCTGTATGCACAAGCTCAGGCTCAGCCAGGTAGCCACCAAAAAGTACGTTTTGCTGCCCTACACCACAACAGGTTGGAATACCTACTTTTGTTAATGGTTGCCCTTAGGGGACTGAGAAGACCATATTAATAGTAATTCATGTTGGGATGCTCTGAATCAGCAAGACATAACAAAATGAAAATAGCAGCAGCTTTGCATCATTACAACTCTACCCCTTGTGGATTTTCTGCTAGTGGCAATATCCCTGAGCTGGCGTAGACTAAAATATTCTCCTCTTAATACCATTCTCCCTCTCTCCAACTCCTACACTCACAGAAAGCTGAGTTTACTAAGTGGCACTACTTTCTTGTTTTAATGAATGCATGCAAAGCATATTTATATGAGTACTAGAGCTTAGAGGTTTAACAACAAGCTTTCTCATTGTAGATCCCACACTCTACTCACTACTTGTACAGTTTTTATTCAAAAGAACCTCACACTACCAATGCGAGTCAGAAGAACAGCAAAACAACAATCCCTACTTTATGCTGTATTAGCTTTACCAACAACCTTCTCACCACCTCTGAAGGTGAAATCCTGGGATAACAGTCACTGCTAAAACACAAAACAGCATCAGTGCTTCACACGAGAACTGCGGGATCAGTTGCAGTTGCAGCCCTCACTTGCAGCCCTTTGGTATAACACATGCGAAGGTTCCTTTGTCAGGGTGGTGAGATGATAACCTTGTTTACCTGCAAATGCAAAACACCATTCCCCATCCAGCAGTGTCACTCTGACCTTTGTGTGGAACCTCCGTTCTCCCCACACAGCATAACAATGCTGCTTTGTGCAGCCCATGGAAGGCCATGGGAGTCAGGATTTACTGTTCTGGCAATTTAATAATAACCTTCATACTTTCTGGTTTATTCAGTTCACACTTTAAACCAAAATATATAAAATGCCACAACTTTTTCCTTGCTTCTCCTATCTGTTAACTGGTACTCATTATCACTCATTTTCCAAAGTTTCTTTTGACTACAAGCACAGGAAGGAAAATCCCAGAAATAAAATGCTTTTTCTGCTAGCATCAAGTGAAGGATATGGCTTTGAAAGCTTTCACTGAATTGCCTTTTTGTGCACCATACAAGAAAAAACAGCCACACTTAATATCCTAAATATTTCTGTGCCCACATTCAACCAAACTACAGAGAGCAAAAGTTGCAAATCTTTTAACATTTGAAAACAGATTAGAATAGTAATTTTCTAACCTTTATTCATTGCAGGTGCAGGCCTTATGGGCATTTAACACACATTTTTAAAGGAGATTTACAAATAGCTAAAGCAGTGGCTCTGAACTGCAGCAGGCCATAACACAGGTAAAGAAGATAACACACAAGAACAGAGTGAATATTACAGATCTGTTCCTGAAATGAGCTGAAAACCTATGATCCAATTAAATCAATAGAAAACACAGCTGCTTGAGCACGCTAGGGCCCAAGCTGTAAATCTGAGCACTGAACACAACATCTTTTCTTTTTTAGCCCCCATGAGGTTTACCTGCTTACCCAGAAGTGGTACTTGTGGTACGGCCTGCGTGCATCAGGGCAGCTCTGGTGGATGCTTTGGCAAGCAGTGCTCAGCCTGGCTGCGTTGGCTTGGGGGGGTCGTGTGAATGCTTCCTTTCAGTTTCAGTCCCATGTGGTTTCACACTTCGACCCCACAAGTTCACTTTGAACTTCAGGTTCAAATGAATGCAAAATCCCAACACAAAAGACAGTCAAAACCACTGCTTATTGTGGGAGAACTAAGCCTACTTGTGTATCAGATGGTTTTAAACAAAAAATGTACATTAATCTCATCTTTTCAATGACTACACCTTATAGTATGCTATGAAAACAACATGGCTAGTCCTTCCTGACCTTCAATACTACAGTGACTTAATACCACCCTTCTGTTTGTCCATGTGCTGGCTTCTAAGTGCAACCATTGAGTTTCATATCATGAATGTTCAGATAGGCTCAGATAGGATGTATAGCTTCAGTAAGATTATTTTTTAATTACATAGAACTAGAAATAGTATTCCTGCACTGGACTTGCAGACAAATCTAAATCAACTTTATGCTAGGTCAGTCCTTAAGTTGCATGTGTTTGATATTTATGTATCTGTGAGACAGGGAAAGGAATTATGTTTATAAGTAATCATCCAATTTAATGAACATCAGTCAAGGCAGGGAACTCAAGTTTAAATTCAATTCTATCCTTTTCTCCCAATGCCTGAAGAAACTGTGAATATTTGGGTTTTTTCCAGCAAAGCACATAGGCAATGACCAATAACAGACATTTATTCTATCTCAGCTTGTTATGCAAGTATTTGCCTAAGACTTAACCCTATTGAATTCCAAGTAGTTTTAGAGTTTTACTGGAGGGAAGTTTCAACTTCTCTCACAGACAGTCCTATTCCAGCACTCTTAATAGTGCTTTGGTAATAGCAAATCACTGTGCTTCACATTTCACATAGGTCAGAAAAACAAAACACTTTAGCAAGCAGCAGGTGAATGCACAGCTCTAACTACAGCCTGATATATTGCATACTTATATTTCTGCATCTGATCAATGCATTCAGTTTGGAGATTGCACAAAAAAAGATCAGTCATTTAAATATATAAACTGCCACAGGATGTGTAACCAGTCATCTTCAGGCAAAAAAATAAAAATTCCGTTCACAATCAAAATAAACTCCTGAGCCAAAAGCAAAGCAGGCAGCTACAGCTTTGCTAAACAGTGAAACTACAACTTTTGAAAAATCAAGACCTCCTCCCACACAGAGTTGCCATTGGAGAATTTGCTCCAGCCTTTGCATTCAATATACGCTTGCCACATATTGATTTTTTTTCCCTTCAAAGCTAATCTTTTGACTTTCCAACTGCAAAGAGGAAACATTGTCGGACTGATTATGAGGAAGCTCACTAACAGTTCAAGCATTTGATGCTCTGGCTATAATGTTGTACAAATCTAATGTCATAAGTCCTGGATCATGTACAAATATAGAAAACAGCATCAAAGATGAAGCTTTTCCCCAGGTATTGGTCTTTCAGCTTGCAGAAGACTCATTCATTTCAAAACACACTGGAATAACTGACTGGCTGCACTGAAGACCATAAATGCCTTTATATATAAGCCTTTGTATGACATTATTAAATGTCTTGAAACATTTTAAAGTTCTATTATAGTGTTTGACATCAACAAGGCAATTAGTGAGACCTGAGACTGTGTACTGGTCAGACACAACTGCCATCAAAAGTACTTTGTAAAAGTCAATGGATATCTTGGGTTTATGGGCCAAGGGTAAGTATGTCCATAGATACACTTTTTCACTTTTTTAACTATAGCTTGGACTTTCAGGAAAAGTCCAAATTCCCCACTTACATTACTGTTTTCTAATATAAATAACAACAGGGGAGAGAAAGAATGGAGATAGAATAGTAGAATCATAGAATAGTTTGGATTGGAAGGGACGTTAAAGATCATCAGTTCCAACCACCCTGCCATGGGCAGAGATGCCACCCACTAGATCTGGTTGCTCAGGGCCCTATCCAACCTTGAACACTGAGATGATCAGACCTGACAATAATATGGGTGGAGGAGTGGAGTATTCTCGAAAATAGCAAAGAGGTAATAAACAATAAACATATTACTCTATTTTAATAAGGCCTTTCTCCTAAGATATCAAAAAGCAGTTGAAAAGTACCATATATCTCCAAAACTGTCACAAAAAGTGCCATGTGCCATTGAGAAGAAAAACACCACTAAGACTTCTACCCAGAGCAGCAGATTCAGAGCTGAAGGTACAATGACACATCCCTCACATCCAGCCATAGGATGCAACAGACATTTCAGGAGAGCTGATGTCCACGAAAAAAGATTTTGTAATGGGAGGGAGGACTTCATACATGTCTCATTGTAGATGAACAGGCAGAAATAAGCACACATTTTCTGGACCTTTCAATACATACAGGAGCTATCTGTAATCAATGCTCCCACCACATGCAGCTAAGCTGGCTTTTGGTGGATGACATATGTTCCTAATTTGTTTCCTGCGTAACCAGAAGGTGCGTTTACTGCTATGAAATCAAGTTAGCATTTACAAAGCATAATTATCTTTAAAAAATGACTTTGCCATAACTTTCAACAAACTCAAAATAGACTGGAAAAGAAACAAGGACTGCTGTAGCTTGTTAAAGTTAACATTTTATTGAGCAGGTGGAAACAGAAGTCAGCTGTCTCTTCTTAGTTTCTTTCCTCTCTGACCTCTCCTGGGAAGGGATATATTCTAATAACTGAGGAACAAGTTTATTCTGTTGGTTGTTTTTTGGTTTTTTTTTTTATTCTGGTGTCATTCTGGTTAAAGGTTTTGATTCACAATAGTTGAGATCAAAATCAGAAAGATGAGGGTGTCCTACAGGCTACAAAACTGCCCTACTTAGTTTCCTAGCCAAAGTTTATAAAATCAAGTTGAGACTGAAGCATATCATAGCTGTGAGACATTAAATGTGAAATTAAGTGACAGATAAGTAATCTAACAAGACAATCTCAACTACAAGAATTTATTCATCTCTGCTTTTCAGAGTCACATCTCCCTATAATTTATGGCATATGTATTTTCACAATTTGATGCAACATTTACATTAGTTTAATCAAACACTTTCAGAGTGCCTGGTTCATTACTTGTGTGGCACTATTATCAATTGCACTTTACTTACTTCCCTAATCAAAGAGTATCTGAATTCTTTGGACTGGACAAATGGATATAGATTTTACAGGAACCAAACAAACTAAATGCATATGCATTATTTTAACTGTGCAACATTTATATTCCCTCATAGCTGTGATTTCTAATCCAAATGGCTAATATTATTCACTGAAAAATCACATTACTGTACAGTAATTTAAAGGGATAATAAACACATAACACAATAAATAGTAACATTCTAAGCTCTTGCCATGCCAATAAAGCTGTGATTCAGTTAAGTTCAAGCATGGATATGGAAGTAAGCTGCTCTTATTCATCAAAATGAAAAAAATCCTATCAAGGCCCATTGATTTCAGTGGGATTTAAATACAACTTTAGGTTCTGGATGGATTAAAGGTATGCATACTCCTGAACTAGAGCCCAAGGACATATGCACTAAATGATGCCAGAACTCCAATGTTACTTCAACTATTCTCTGTTTAAAGTTCTTTCATTGAAACCTTGTCATTTTTCTGTGCACAAATCCTCTGTGCATATCACCCATGGCAAAGAGTGGCAGATCATGTTATTGCTTCACTTAAGCTCAAGACTTTCCTATTGCTTTATCTTGTCAATAGCCTATAGTTATATATCACAACATTCATTCTATGTTTTATTACCCTGCCTAACAAGTACTATGCTGCAGAATCAGAAAACCTTTACAACTGCCATTAAGATCGTCTAGACAGAGATTTTTTTTTCCTTCATTCTTTTCATTACAGAATATCCTTTATTTTCCTTTAAAGACATATTATAAGTTCACTTTAGAAGGACACAGAGAAAGTACTGGATAAATTCTTGCTGACTGAGGTGTGCTTATATATGATTATAAAACATGAATAGATAATTCTTGGATACTTTAAATATTTTTCCCCCTTCTTTTCAATATTCAGTGAAAATTTCTGAAGTGTACTGCAGCTAGCTAAGTTAGAGTCTGCTTTCCATTCTACGTCCAAGCTCAGTATGAAAACTTGCCATGCACTGAGCAAAGGACCCCAGACATGAGACCTGCAGGTGTGCTGTCCTTTAACCCATGAGTCCTTTCCAAATCTGCAGTGTGGAAGAACTGTGACATCATCTGTCAGACTAATGACAAAAGTTCTCAAGATGGGCTCTGTGTGATTGTTTAAGAGACTTCTAAAGCAGTTACTAGTATTTTGTACCCTTAAGAGACTTCTAAAGCAGTTACTAGTGTTTTGTACCCAAATATAAATAAATTAAACATTTTCAGGACACTTCTGGTTCACACATCCAACTGATCTTTCTTATGAGACCCTATTAATGGGAGAGGCAACAGAAATTCAAACTCTTTTATTTTAGCTTCAGAATATTTTGCACTTTTAGCATTTTTGAAATGTGTAGTCCTGTGTCAGAGCTATTTTTCACATACACAAGCAAAAATGCTTTTAAAGAAAACACAAGAAATGGGGTGAGAGGAGGCTAGGTAGATTTTTACCCCAATATTAAATATTACTATTAGTTAATGAATTACTGAGAATCAATATTCAATAAAAATAGTATTTGTTTTGCAGTTTCTTGTAGCATCTTTTATCTTAACACTGGAGTTTTTATGTGGCATTTAGAAGCTTTATTGTTTCAATAGCAAAGGTAAAGAGGTTAATTCCTCTTTAACAAGGGGCTCTCCCCCCCTTTCCCTCCCCCCCTCTCCTTTTTGGCTCGGCCTAAATTTCTAACACTACCTTATGAAATGTAGTATACAGCTTTTAATTGTGCCCAGAGGCAGTACAACTTCAGAGAGGGTTTGGAGCAACTGGCAGAGGATTTGCAGAACAGCTGTGTTCCGGGAACATGTGCAGCGCAGTGCAACAGCCCCGTCAGCACCTGCACCCGCTTAGCGCAGCCGCCCCCTGCTCCCCGCACGCTCCACATCTGGGATTAATCACCCCTTTTAAAGGAATTAATACTCTTAACGTTTTTATTTTATTATACCTGTAGGAACATGATGCTATATTAAAATCTGCAGCTTATAAGTAGTATTTTGTTCAAGCCAGAGTTACTGGGGGGAATAAAACCTCCCTGTGCTTTGCCAAGAATGAATTGTTTTAATATCCCAACATTCAATATTATTTATTATTAAAGTCGAGCGCTGCTTTGGTGAGTAACTGGCTTTCCCAAGCTTTAACCTACTTTTCCCTACTGAACTCTACCTTTACAGTTTCAACATTTGCTGGAAATAAGCCCCTGTAGTTCCACCTCCCATCACCATTTTCTCGGTGTACACTATTCAAGTTGGGAGATTTCAAAAAAAAGTCTTTAAAAAACATGATATTATTTAAATGTCATTCAATTCCAACAGCAGCATTTGCTTACATGGTTTAGACAGCACAGAACTCTATTCATGCATGAGTTATGCCACATTAACCATTTACGATAGATTTTAATGTTAATTCTACAGGGGAGGAATCATATTAGGTTTGCCCATTTTGTGTAACTTATAATGGAATTCAGCAACATGAGTCCTGCTCATTATAATGGTGGGGACTAGAGAGGAAAGTAAAAAGAAGAGGAGGGAAATCAGCTCTGGTATTAATTCATTAAAATGCACACATTTCCCAAAAGTCAGACACCCAAGTGAACACTTTTGAGGTAAAACCACAAAAAACCTGCCACTATTGCTGGCATTTGGGAGTGTACTAGAATTCAGCTTTAATATTTTCTCTGAATCAACAGTTTATCTCAAAATCTGATGCACCAAAATCCCCATGCAACAGAAAAATATGATGCTAATACTTACCGTGTTATTCTACAGAGCCAAAAAGACATCCTGATAAACCTTATTTTGCAACACGGTAAGTATAAAAGCCTTTTGTCTTCATATTCACCATTTATCCAAGAATAGGCACAGAAATATTTGACCCCCCAAACCATTGGGTAAATACCATCTCAGGTTTCTCAATACATAATCACATAGCTTGAAAATTTAGTCTGAAAATTAAGCGAATAAGTACAGCATCCAAAACTGGTGCAAACATTTTGCCTTATGATTATTTTTTTCAGTTATATCTACAACATAGTCCTTTTGTATCCTGTAATTCAGTTGTTTAATTTTATTCTGCTGAGCTGGACTTGTTCAGCAACAAAATGGCTTTTTAGCCAAAGCCATATTGGTCATGGCCATGCAAACAGCTAATTTTTCTTGTAACTGAGAACTGGCCAACCTAAGCAGCCTTCTAGTCCCATTGATCTGTGCTGGGTACTCTCTTTTTGATGAGGACAGACTGCAGCACAAGACTAATTGTATTTTTGGCTTTCTATGCCCAATGTCTTTACCAACTTTGCTCGGTTGTTCTTCAAAGCAGATTTTCCTATTTCTGTCATAATATGCAGTATATTTATAGTGACTGTAGCCTAAAAATTTAAGTACTTAATTAAATACGTGCAGTTCCAGTTTGAGAATTACCATACTCTGCCTGAATATTATGCACATTACATATTTTAACAGGGAAGAGTAAAGAAAGGCAAATCTTGTTGCTCCAGCCCATGCCAGCATAGCAGCCTTCCTGACTCACTGAATTTCTCACTCCCCCTCACCTTGGGAACAGGCCCCAGGAAAAATCCACTCAACTGCTCAGGATCCCACAGCACTTTTTGTTGGGACTTATACCTTTTAATGGAAGTGGTGAATATGTTTTTAAATTTACTTGTTATTTCTTTATTATTCTACCATTGTTTTGTTGCAAGGGCATCACAGATGTGTGTTAATTTGAGCCTTAGCTAGCTCCTGTCACCCTGATTTTAATGGAGCTGAACAAGTTCATATGCCACTATCTAACTCATTGAGAAATTATAATCAGGCTGATTTATGCAATGGGCAAATCTCACACTGAAACTGCAGCACAGGCTTAACAAAAATGGAAAAAAAAATGCAGGTATTGTTGCTCATACAAGCCAAATTAGTGGAGAAAAAAGAAGAGAAGATTCAATTAAATCAGTAAAGCAAATGCACACTTGCACATTTTTGGTTTTGGAGCTACAGCACACTGCCTGTTCTAAGTGGTAATTCCCTGTCTGCTACCAGAAATAAAAGCCCTGATGGGCAGAGGCTGGGACAGGCCGAGTGTAATTTTAACTACTGATGACTGGGGATGGGGACAAGGGGTGAACAAACCTAATATTCCACTTTTTCCCAAATCCTACTGAGATATAGTGGGTAGGTGTGGTTGTTTGGGTTTTTCTTTAAATACTTTCCTTGCTGCTCTTAGGATGCACAGGGAGGAAGCTGCTCTGAGCAGTAGAAGGGATGAGGTGACCTCCAGAGGTCCCCTCCAGTCTAAATTTTCTATGACTCTAATCAAAACCCTCAAGAGATGCTGAATCTGGCAATGCCAAACATACCCAGGAAATGTAAAATTAGAACTGATTACCAAGACGTTTGTAAACCAGAACCCTCTGATGCCATTATATGGTCATCTAATACTTGGACAGAAGCCTTTGCTGCCTGAAAAATGTTGGATGAAGCAGACTAATTGCAAAACACTATTTGCTGCACTGCCAGCTTTTCCCTATGGAAAATCAAATTGCAGAGATCTTGGGAACTGGTAAATCTGCCAAGCTGGAAGTCAGGTTATGAATTTAGAATTTTATTTTTTTTAAAATATCAGTAATTAGATGGGAAATTGAGAAGTCATTAGATGGTAAATTGAGAAGTAAAAGCATCCTTCAGAACTACAGGAATAGATTACAAGAGTAGCAATGTTTTTGAAAGTACTAAAGTGATGTAGGAGCCTATATTTTGCTACTAAAAATAAGGACCCTGGTCCTCCAGGCCTAAGAATAGCTCTGCACTAGGAATTTATGTCAGTGTAACAAAATTGTCTTTGAACATGATTCTTTCAACATATCTCTGCCATCAAAAATCCCAATATGTATAAACATCCTGGGGAAAAGTGCTTGTACAGGCCAAGGAACCCCTTAAAGTCCTTTTTCTTATCATTAGAAGCTGTATCTAAAGCAAAAAGGCTTCCTTTCCTATCACAGCCAGACTCCTAAATTATTGCAGCAGAACCTTTTGTACACTCTAATATCTAGCTTAAGTCACACTTGACAATTAGGCATTTTTATGCCTTAGGAAATTTTACCAAAGAGCAAGATGAGTGCAAATTGCTTGATAAAATGCTTTAAGACAAAAACCCCAAACAAACCAAAACAAGATCCAGGAATTCACATATTATTTGATTCCCTCCAGGGAATATCCAGTGGGACCAGGCAAGCTACACATGACCTAAGAGAAGTCGAAGATTTTAAAAGACAAAATCACTATTTTTCCCTAGTTTCCAATCTAATCTCCAATGTGTTTATTACTTTTTTTTAGTTATGTAAAAGTAAGAACAATTTTATTAATAGCCCAGCAGTCTCCATTCTCTATTTGGCAGAAGATAGTCAGTCTTGATGGGAATTCACATGTATCCTGGGACTAGACATGGTCAGATTTACACAGTGTTAATGAAGATGCTGCTTAAAGCCAGGTTTATGGAAACAACAAAAGCAAAAGGAGACTGGGAAAGACTGCAAGTTTGAAGACTTACCCTCTGGTTTGAAATCAGAGTGGCAGAGTCCTGTGCCCTGGGTGTTATTCATTTGTCAACACCTTTCTGTACAGCAAGTCCTCATTGCACATTACTGGTGGGATCTCCCAAAAGCCTCTGTACCTGCACAAAGCTGGGGGAGGCATGGGAGCACAGAGAGCACTGAACTGTGCAGGAGCATGTGTGCAGTCCTGAATCAGGTATTTTTCTCTGTATCCTAAATGGAAGATGCTGATTCATCATAATTTTCCTCTTATACAATAGCTGCTATTTATTCAATATCCCTGAGATATTTGTCACTGTTTTAGATTCTACTTACTTTGTCTGACCTTGTAATTACTGAAAGTACAGACGCTATTTATGATTAAGACAAATTTTGTGCAATGCTCATGTTCCTGAATGTCTAGTAATCTGTGCTCCAGAACCATCTCATAACTCCATGATTTTCTCACTCTACAAAAATAATTTTACAAACACTCAACCTCTTCATGATTGTCGCAATTTCTGCCAGAGAGACCCAGGGCTGGTAGAGTGCCAAGCAGGGCTTAAACATACTCAAGAGCTTCAAAGAGAAATGCACACAATGCCATTGATGTCAGCCTCTCACTTTAATGCATGCTTAAATTCACAGCATTAAAAATAACCAATCAAGGGGTTTTCTTTCCATTCCCACTCTTACAGTGAGCCTGAAATCTGAACACTACAACTATTGCTTCTGCAGGGTGTTCAGTACCCTCAAAGTCACAACATGATTTTCATTAGAGGGCAAAATGTTTGGAAAATTGTTATATGAAGTCCATAAATCTGAAGATGAATAATGAAAATGAAACTTTCCGTGAAATGCCCCAGTGTTCGTTTTATTTAACATTCTCCATTGGTGAAAATAAATTAAGAATGAACAAGACTTGTTTATGCCTGCCTTACAGTATTCTCTGTGTTTGAATAGCAACTGCATATTAATTTATCAGGATCCCATAAATTATAATTAGCCAGGAGGATTAACAACATAAATCCTTGAATTTCAAACCAACCTGCCCTGCTCTCTCTTCCCTTAGCCCTAAAGTGAAAAAGAGCCATAAAACCCATCACTGCTGTTTGATCCATTAAACTCATGAGACACTCTTATTTCAGCTGAGCTACTGGAGGTAGAGGCTTTGCAAAATCTTTTTTAAAGTTACAGCAGCCTTCCTGGAAGTGAGAGAGAAGATGCACAGGAAAGGCCCAGCCTGAATATGGGAGATGACTCTTGCTCTTTCCACTGCATCACCAGCTGACATCAGGGAGGCTTCTCAGTATGCAGGAAATGGGCAAAAGATATTACTAGTAAAATAGGTGAGGCACAGAGGTATCACTTCCGAAGCACACCTTTGTGAAAATAAAAGGAAAATCTAACTGAAGTGGCTATGTGTCTCACTGGACATGCAGACCTGATAGCAGTAAGGATGTTCTCTGAGTGTAGCAGATGCTCTGGGATCAGGAAATCTCCCTTTCGTTACAGCTTTAATATCCTTAAGCATCAGCTAAGGGCAAAACAAGCAACGTCCCCATATAGCTGTAAATCAGCCAGGGCGTTGTACTGGTACTCATTATCCCAAACAATTTAAAGTGCTTTGGCAGAAATGCACAACCCATTTGTACATGTTATCAGGAACTTCCATCACAAATAAAAAGTTGAAAACCCACTTCCTTCCCCCTCACTTCTGAAAGATTTACATGACAGATGTGAAACACTGAAGAGCAGCAAAGCTGAAACCCGTCAGTCCCACCTGAATGCACAGTGCTGCTCAGCTGAAGCTGGGACAACGAGCCCACACCAAGGCACAACGAGGTACATCTTGGCTTTCAAAAGAACATTTTAAATTGTAATATCTGTTGGTTCTATATATTAGGCTAGCAACAAAAAGAGAAGTTTTTGTCAGGGTTTATTTTTGGTAGCAGACTGCTTTGCACGGGTCAGATCACAATGTGAGCCACCCAAAGAAAATCTTTAACAGGCCTGGAAATTTATACTAAGTACTTGCTTCTTTTTATTTATTGCTTGAAGGAGTTTAAGCACTTTTGAAGATACCAATCCCTTATGGTGATTATAGCAGTGCTGCACACAGGGAGCAGGGATTATGGAACGGAGCCATAGCCACATGCCTGCACCTACAGCACGCACAGGAACCGCACTGTCCGTCCAAAGAGCAGTCACCAGGTCATGCCCTTGGTAAAATAAGCACATTTCTAAACCAGAAGGTAGAATTGTCAAACGCAGAAAAACACTAAATACAAGCCTACCCCTGAGGGTGATGAAGCACAGGCACAGGTTGCCCAGAGAAGCTGTGGATGCCCCATCCCTGGATGCGTTTAAGGCCAGGATGGATGAGGCTTTGAGCAACCTGGTCCAAGATGGTCTTTAAGGTCTCTTCCAACCTGAACCATTCTATGATTCTACGAGCTGAAACAGAAAAGCCCCATGGGAGGAACTGTCAGTTTGCTCCTCTCTACCTGAACAGAAGCATTAAGAAAAGACTTCTCTTGCATCGTCACCAGACTAAAGACCACCTCCTAGTACAGCCACAATCTGCTCCCCCTCCTAATCTCAAGAATCTGTGAGACATTTATGTGGCATCTAGGCTTTGGTTGGCCAAATTCCCAGATGGTCAATGGAAACAACTCCTCTCATTCCCCAACGGCTGGGGCTGATGTCTACCAGCTTTGTCTTCCTGGCCTTAGAAAACTAGCATGAAAAAGTAGTCACTGAGAAAAGGGTGAGCAGATAGAGGAATGACAATATACACCAATGAGACCTCATGTCACTGAGGGGTAGCTTTAGGAACAGCTGAATGTGGTAAGCTTCAAAGTCAGAGCCTGGCACTGCTCATCAACTCCAATGTGAACAGGTTACCCCTCAGATTTTATTCTGTTCATACCACACAGATCTCCCAAGCTGTGGAAAACCTGTGACCTGAACTCACAGAACAAATCTCTTGCAATACTGTTGACTGAGACTATTTTTTCCTCCTCATGATTAATGTTTCAGGGTCTAACAAAATCCAGGGGCAGCAGTTTTTGAGCTTGATATCAGTTATCCAGGGAAAGGCTGCAGCAGGCACACATACAGGAGGTGCAGATAAGGGGGCTCAGATCAGCGTGTGATATACCTGCACGTGCTGCGTACATTAGATGAGCTGAACATGACACAGAGTATTTCTGCTCACTTCACACAGCTGATATTTATCACAGCTCCTTTCAAATGCTTATCTCCATCCTTTGGAGTTCACTTCTAGCATGAACAAGGTGAACTCCCAGGTGGAACACAGGCCCAGATGTGTCAGGGGAGGTTTCCATTCAGTAAAACCAGGATATCACCTGGTTTAGAGAGATATGGCATACACACCTCAGCAAAATGTGTTTCTGTAGGACTCGTATATGTGCAAACAGTATAAATATACCCACTAGGAGATACATAAACAAAGGAAAACAACAAACCTTTTTCTTTTTTACATGCATACATCATATATATGTATAGAAATTTTCTAAACATATATGCACAGACACACAAAACCCTGCCTGACTCTTCTGATTGCCTTTAATAATAAAAGTAGAGCAAAATAGCTTTCATTTTTCCTATTCCTCCTTCCTTCTCAGTAAGAGAAATGAGACCTACCACTTTAGACAGCTATGCTTAGTTGTCCTTACTAAGCACCAAAGTGAATGATATGACTAAGATTATGCAGCCAAGGGGTTATGCACCTCTCTTAATCAAAAGAAAACACAGCTGGAATAGAAAATATTTGTCCCCTTGTATTTTAGACAAAATTAAAAAAAATTGGGTTATGTACAAGAAGAGAAAGAAAAGTTGTTAGGCATAAATGCAAACAGCTTTGGAAATAGAGGCTTGGAAATAAGCATCTTCTTAAAAAAAATCACTGCAGCATATTGTAAAGGAAGCTCCTGTATTCATTCCATGAGGGAATAGGAAAGTGCACTCTCTGTACAAGGCTGCAGAAGACGGAAAGCTCTGTAAGCCCATCCCAACTCCCTTAATTATTTTAATTGCAGCAGTGTGATGCCAAGGTGCTGAATTACCCCCTCAGGCTCTGGCTGCTTAGCCAGGAGGTACTGAATTAAACTGTCAGAACATGCAGAAAAATTGCAATGGTGCCTGTCAACGGTATTTGTTAAGAGACACGGGTGAGGCTAGTGACTTGTATAGAAAAAGAGCTGCCAATGCAAAGTCGTCAAAGCACAGCACTGGAACTAATGGGGTATTCAGAGGTCTTGTTCTACTTCATTGGTTAAAGCCAACAAAACTCCTGTAATATTTGGGGCGGTTTGCTATTTATGGCTATGGTAATAAAGGCCAGTTAAAGCTGCAGAGCCAGCCACAGTTAGTGGTCCCCACTGCTTCGGTTCTAAATGGCTGAGGGGGCACTATTCCATCTCAAGCTCTGCTTTTAAGAGAGAGAAAAATTTAGAAAAAGAATGGGGCATTTAAAATATGAAAAATTAAATGCAGAGTGGGTTACAGTTTTACAATGCAATGTTCTGGTTAAAAATAACTACATTTTGGATGATTTACCCAGGTGATTTAGAATTCACTTATGTCTTAGCTGCAAAGGACTGGCATACAGTTGACAGTGTGGCTCAGGTTTAGCATCCTCTCTTTTTGACATGTGACAGTTTCTTTCCAGAGACCTACCAAAGCTGAATGTATGTTTGATACCAAAATCTACTTTGTAGCTTCTAAACCCACGCAACTGCAGATAGTGATCAAAGCGACCTGAAGAAGTCCTATTTGCTGTGGCTCTACATGGCTCCCTTGCAGCTATTTTTAGGAGTTAAGATCCTGTGTTTGTGAAATTGAAAGGCAGATAACAATGGTTAGAGTTGGTGTGTGGGCAGGTGCCATGCAAACACCTCACAGCTCAACATATGTGCGTTGGCTCTGATTTTTCAGTCCCCCACGAGCTGGTTCTCATTGGAGAAGATAAGCCAGTCAGCGTTTGGGGTGGGCATTAGCTCCTGCAGAGGGGTATACAGAACTGTAACAGAGATGAATGCAGTAAATGATTTATGCTTACTAGGCTGGCTAAAGACCTAATGCAGTCTGGAGGAATTTTAGAAAGCTAGTGAACAAACCTAACACCTCAGTCCTTCCACTTTTTCTGAGGTGCTTGTCCCTGTCAATGACCATCCAACCAGTTCTCTGTCCAGCAGAAACTGTATTCCAGTTTTCCACTCAATCTAAAGAGCTTTGAGAAGAGCTGCATATCCTGCCTGGATTCTCTGCTGCAGTATCTCCCAGCTCAGTATGCTTACTGGGATTCTTCCTTAACAGGTCTCAATTGCCATAATCCTATATTCACTTAATGTGATTTTCACTAAGAATACAAGTTCAAGAAAGGTTAATGATCCATTAGTGTATATTTTTAACTAGCTAATTTACATATTGAATAGCCTGTATTTATTTTATTCAAACCAGCTCACTATATTCAGCTGACTGAATGATGTGAGATATCACATGGATTACACAAGAATTGTACAGTAATTAATTTTTCCCAGACATGATATGTAGTTATTAACTATATTTCTAAACAATTAAAACTGTGAAATGGTCTCTTGATGAAACTGAAACCTTTGCTGTTATAAAGGTTTTATGATTGCAATGCTCTCTGAGCTGAAAGGTTCATTTCTGCAGTTCCTTTTGAATAAAACACATGCTGCTCCTGGTACAGAAAGAGGTACACCAGACCACAGGAGTTACAGTTTGGGCCAGGTTACAAATGCTGTTTCTAAGCTGTGTTTGTAACTAAATAGTGATGTCCATGCAGAGGTGCACAATCACAAACTCATATTCCCTTCTTACCATGTGGGAATTAAAGGATAATTTTCATTAACTCTAATTAAAGACATTGCTTCCTTTCAGATGAGGCTGACAATCCCAGTGTATATTAAGCAGCTCAACCCACGTATTTCCCCAAGCATTACTCATGGCTCTGTTCCCTTGGCCCACAAATTTAACATACTCTATCACACACAAAGGAGAGAAGGTGGAGTGATGACTCCACAGCTCTGAAGACCACACTCCACCTCCATCCATCCACCTCAGCAGGTTCACCAGAGTTAATCATTAAGTCACTTTGCTATTGTCTTGGCATGCTGTTTACTACAATTCCATAGCCTGTCACTAATTTGGATATCTGAAGAATATGAGCTACATGAGAAATGAGATATGGGAACTGCACCTTCAGTCATACTCTCAATCACACAAACATGTCTGGGAGAGCCCGATCACCTTCCATTTATCAGAGCACAAGTCTGAATGGGCTTTATTTTCCTGCACTGAGGACAAGTGAGCCAATTGACATTTACAAATATCTAAACTGCTCAAAGCTTTTAAAAGGCAAACCATATGTTGATTACCTTGTACTCAGAAAATGCCTTCAAATAGATTTAAACACTTCTGAGCAAGTTTTCAGGATTAGCACTGTTCCTTTCTTCTCAGAATAGTGGTGGCACATTGTGAAGTGCCTCTTCCATGCTCCTTGCCAGCCTCAAAATCTCTTCACACTGCATTTTTGAATGTCACGTTCACAAGAACATGAGAGGATTTCTGGTTCTCAGTGGGAGAGTGTTATGTTTTTCCAAATGCAAACAAAGGATATTAAAATGCCTACAGTGTTCATTATACAACTGCAGCCCACCAGAAACAAAAGCATGGATTTGATTTTCCACCACATAATGACTATATCGTGTGCAGAACTGGATGAACTAATATATTACTTAGGAAAAATACTAATTGCTGGGCCCTTCTGCTGTTGGTTGCAGGGACACATGCAATGAAAGACCAGCTATAGGGCCAGACACAAGGAAGATCTGTCATAAAGGAACGTTGCCATTATCCCATCAAATCTCCCATTAGCTCAGCATTAGCCGCAAAAAGTATAACCAAAGACAAGCTTCAAGAATTAAGATACTGTTCTGCAAGAAAAGGAGAAAAATAGTATTAACATTTCTTGGAATTCAATTAGGCTGAAGCTTTGTTTTCAGTGCCAAATGAGGTGCATTTTCTGTTCAGATTTGTTTTCCAGGGTAAAGAGAGCCTTGTCTCTGACGGGATTAGAAATCAAAATAGCTGAGTTGGATTAGCTACCTAACGATTAACAAAACAAACACCTTTTTTTGTGCTGAAGACATGGAAACGTGAAGGAGACTTCCTGGACCATCAAGTCTCATATCCGTGTTATTGCAGACACCACATCATATAATTCTTTTCACAAACGTATCAAGCTTATCATAATCTGAAGTAATTTCTACAATGAAGTTTTCAGCGTGATAGTATCAGCAATGTGGACAGAAAAAACATCAAAATTTCCTTGATGCAAATACTGTTTCATATGAAATTTGCTGTCATTGTACCACAGGATTTCTGGGAAGAAACATCTATGTTTTTTTTCTGAAACAATGCTAAAAGATTTTACAAAGCCTAATTTTTCTCAATAGCATATCAAAACATGCAAAACACCTTTTTTTTTTTTTTTTGCTAATACAGCTTCATTTAATTGATTAAAAAATACTGCATTTAATATGAACTCTGTGGATATGTATGGCCTTAGTGGGAGCCTGGTGTGGCACTGAAAACTCTTCCTCTTTTAACATGCTGTTTCTCAAACCAATACTGAAGCTTAACAATCTTTTGTCTGAAAATCAAATTAGCCCTTTCCTAAGGGTAGTGTAAGGCATTTGCATGAGTGTGCAAACTCAATCAAAAGTAAAGTTTGAGTGCTGGGCATTTATATCCTGGGCTTGCCAGTATAAAGCAGTATTAAGTTACTCACTAAGACTCAGATTTGTGAAGATATTTAGATGCAGATAAGGTGCTTAGTGGTGCATTCAAAAAAGCCTAGGACTTTTCCGTCCTGATGATTCATTCTAATATACATTTCATTTACAAGTCAGCAGTACAATGTTGTGGTAGAAGTGATGTGAAAAAAAATAGAACACAAGAAGAAACAATAACAGAGGATAGAAAGCTGGGCACAGTGAAGGCAACTGTGATGGTCCCACTGGTTTTAATCCATACAAATCCATACAAATTCCTCTCTCCAAATACTTCTAAAGATTTCTTTTACTAAAAGCAGGGAGCAATGGAAGAATTATTATATTTAATGACATGCCACAGGACGTCTGTGTTTAGATGAAAGTCCCAGGCTGATTTTCCTTTTCTCAATTCTGTTTTCCAGCACTGAACTATACCCTGGCGAAAATGAACCTAAAAATTGACAAGAAGTTCTCTGTCTCTCCTGAAGTTTGAATCAAATCTACTGCCTTCACATCTTTCAGGCTGATTCAGTGAGACCATGGCATGTCTCAGCTCTAAAGCTACTTCTTTCAGATTGCAGCTGTAGGGAGAAATACGTCTACATATGAAGCAAAGTGATGGAGTATATTAAACTCCAAACACAGCCTCCAGCTAATTTTTTAATAATCTGAGTGCCAAAGAGGGCCTGGAGGGTAGGCAGAGCTTTTCAGTAAACCAATCAGAAGTGGATTTTATTTAAACAACAGTAAAGTCAGTCCCAGAGAGCTCAGGCACTTGTATACAAAGCAGCCGTGTCTCACTGAGAGCCTGTACAGTAACTCAGCATCTCAATTTCAATCACAGTTCATTCCCTGCTGGTAGTTTTTGTCTGCAAACAAGCTGAATGTGAGCTGACAAAGGCCCCCAGAGCAAATAATACGAGCACTGGAGGAAGAAACTCACTCGGACATGATGCTGACAGTTGTGCAGCCAATTCAAAAAAATTGCACAACAAGAACCCCAGCAGCCACGTCCTCGGCTAAAGCTGCACACCACACTGCCAATAAACAGATAAAACCTGATTTAACAGGTTTCACCTTCTGAACCACAACTTACCTTGGCAGAATGGGTATGTTAGATAGTGTAAGGCAAGGCCTCAGGTCTTTTCTCAAGACCAGAGGAGGAGGAGGGTTGTTTTGTCAGGATTTCTAAGCAAATTTCTGCATAGCTCCATTAATGGACTAGGTTGATAGAAAGATGTCCAGCCTATACATCATGCCTGCTTTGTCGGCCCACAATGGATCTGTAGAGGATGTGCCTACAAAGACATTGTAAATCTGAATTATATCCAGTATTTCACAGAAAAGAAGCTATGCTGCTGGCCCCAGTTTCTCCCAGGGATGCTGGTTTCACCTGAACGAGGGATACCAGGATGTGCTTACTCTCCATACCTCCTACCTACATTTCCTTACACATGAGTATCCAGAGGTGTGAAAAAACCCTTCAGGAGGGACCAAGATCATGATGCTACACCGTATCACATAGTACAATCTGTCCCCCTTTCCAGGAAATCTAGGATCAAGCTAGAACACATGCTGGAGATACACTACTGCATATAAGAAAGATTTATTTGGGACAATAATCCCGACAGCTGCACTGTGCTAATTGCACTCATGAGTTAAATACACACATCTTTTAGAATTCACAGCCTTAGGTTTGCAAAAGACTTTGAGACAAAATCTGCTCAATAAATGGAAGCTACTGCAATGACCAACTATAACTGTTATAACAGACCCACTTAAATTGCTTGATGCAGAGACGATAGATATAATTTCTTTGGAATCTTCAGCTTTCCAACATCATTACCAGCTTTAAATAGACTTTTAATATGATCATATTCACTGGTAATGACATCTCTCCCTTACAGGGGAATAGGGTAACTGGGACATAACTGCTAGGTATGTATTGGGGAAAAAAATCTTAACATTATATTGGGCTTTTTAAGAGAAAATAATAATCTTTTTATTTACAGAGAAATCTCCAATAATAATAAATGACCTTCAAGGTCATTTATTGGACTATTGCTCACTGTTGGATTTTTAATTTGGGAAAAACATGTTAGACAACAACCTACTGTTTTAGAGTTAGTTTCTTCTAAGAGGTCTGATTTTCAAAGACTGTGGACAAAAGCAGAATATGAATGTTCCTCTCTTGTTTTCATTAACAGGACATGTGACACATAGACACTTCTTACAGATATACCTTTCTTTTTGTCATTTTAAATACACTTCTGTAGCCAGCATCCCTAGCAAAGGAAAGCAACACAAGGCTTTATTCTGCACTTAGCCTATACCTGCCACAGGAGCTCAAAAATCAGTGTACAGACACTGCCTTTGGAGATGAGCTAATGTTCTCTTTGCATCATTCAGCCAAACCAGGGCTTATAAAGCAACAACTCTTTATGAGATTTCCAGTAACATCAATTGTTGGGCACAAAACTTCAAAGAAAAACAGATATTTATAGCTCAATTCATGTTTCTTTTCTCTTTTTCTTTTTTTCCACACACTTTTACCACAACACTTTCCAACTCGGTTCCCATGAGCACATTGCAAACAGAGTTATATCCGCTTCCTCCTGTGGCAGCCTCCTTAACCACTTCACTCCTGATGCTTCTGGTTCTTTTTTTTTTTCTTTTTCCAGTGTTCATGTCCTTTCATTGTTTTCCCCGGTGTGTCACACTTGCTTTTTCCCACATAACTTCATCACTCATCTTTGCTCTATTCAGCCACCCGCACAATCATTAAAATGATATGGGAAATGAACTACATATACAAAAGTATTTAGATATACACAAACACACATGCCTGTGTGTATATATAGATCTATACGCATGAACTACACTGGGAAAACTTTTATTCAAAAGAAAAAACTGCTTTTCAGTAGAAAAATTCCTTGCTAAAGGCACCCATTTTTATCAATACAGAAGAGGGAGGTGGAAGGTTTTCATATACATATATTAAATATTCCCCTATTCCTCTGAAGAACTGATATTCATAAACATTTATTTATTACAATGTAATCAGCATATTGATTATATTAAGCAATCCCTGTAAATCTCTTTAAGCTGAGGTTAACAATGGCTTTTCAAATGCCATTAACCATCACCTTGAAGCTTTCTCTCTATTATGTACCATAAAGTTAATCATGTGCAAGACAGTTTTTCCAAGAGAAAAATCTGCTGTACAGTGCAATGATCACCTTGGTATTTTACTAGAACAAAGAAAAGGTCTTCCTTAAATAGGAAAAAGTCTCTGCCATCAAAGACTGAGTGTTGGGCAAGATAATCATGGGTTTCCTGCAAAATTTCTCAGGTTCTCATTAAAGCCTAAACACTCCAGACCTTTCTCTTAGCATTAAAATCCCAGTGCCTGTTATCATGAAATTGGCCAAGACTCAAGTTTTTGCAGCATGTAAGGTGCACTGGTGTGAAGGCAGGTGCAATGGCTGAATGAATGAGTCTCACAGAGTGAGGACAGAGCTCTTCAACCCTTCTCTAAAGCAGCTACCTCAAAGCAAAGTGGTCTTTCTGGACAGGACAAAGTTTCAACATTCAGAAGCCAAGAGTCATGGGATTTTCTCTCTTGGTTCCACCAAGACGTGTGTGCCACGCTGAGGTAACAGCCAAGCACGGAGGTCCTTCCCTGAGCACTCATGGGGCTTCACATTAATTTCTCACACAAAAGGAAATGAGATACTCTGGCACATGTGAGAGGAGGACGTTGCTTATGTAAATGTAAAGATACCTCCATAAATCTTGCCACGTAAAGTCACTGGCCATACCTTCCACAGCAATAACTCCTACAGGAGATTATTAACAGTCAACTATTTCATAACATATAACAGCAGTGGTGTTATACTGAAAGAAATTCAGACTGTCTATAACATTTTTTCATTTGCTTACCAAATCAATATTTATCTCCCTCTATGGTAAATTAGACAAATTCATTTAATGTGGAAAAGTAACCATGTAGCATGAAGGAGGGACTTAATTAAGTACCACAGTCTGCATATGATATTCAGGAGTTCAAGCCCTGCAAAGCGTTTCACAGGGAAAGCACTCAGAAAAACATTTCAATTGATCTTTCTTCTCCACCTCTAAGTTCCTTTGGCAACTGATTCGAAACATAGGTGCCAAATTAGGGTAGCTCTAAGGTTTTTATTACTATTTGGCACGCTGAGGAGCCACTGATTTAAGACAATATGAGATGTCCATTAGCTGTAACAATGAATTCAAATGCTTAGAAGCCAGGCTATAAATTTACCCTTTTGGAAAGATTAACCACTGTTTGCCTAAAGTTAGCAGCTCCATCTTTGAGGGTAAAATGCAATATCATCCCTCCTGCTAGTTCTTGCTCCTGCCAAGAACAGCCCATGAGATGCATCCCACAGGAGCAGCAGCCAGCACAGGCAACACAGAGAAAACAGTTGGGAAATTCAGCCTTTGGACCCCTGTAATCCCAGAGGATTAACGGAGTGCAGAGGTTGGGTGCCTCTTGGGTGCTATCGACTCCCTCCTGCACCACTGGGGCCCCCCTGCCAGGAGACCTACCCAAAAACTTCTAGAGTTCAACAGTTCTCTGAAGAGAAATTATTACAACAGAAAATCTCCAATAAATTCCCTTTCCCACCATCACAAAAAAAAAACCCCAGGGTTTCTAGAACTCTGCAGGCAGTCCTGAGGGAAGATGTCCTCCTGTGGTACCCTGAAAACAATCATGTATGAGGAGATCTTAATCTGGCCTCATGCACATGATTTATCTGTCACTTATATCTTTCCACTCTAAGGCCAAATATGGCTTTTAATTCTGGGGTTTTTGCTGAATCCATGCACAGATAAACTCTTTGCCACAGGCAACAGCAAGATGGAGATGCTCTGTACCTATATAGTCCAGAATGCCTGAAGTCCAGTAACATGGGATGCTGGACACATGGCAAATAGTATCTTATTGCTGATGTGGTGTATTGCAGCACCATGTGCTAGAGATGGCAGATAGGAAGTGAGAGACAGGGATGGATAAGCAGAAGAGTTAGTAAAAAAAAAATATTTTGACTTCCTGATGTACCTAGATTGACAATATGTCATTCATTTATCCACTGGACAGCTACACCATAGACAACAGCAAAAACTAGCAAGGAGCATCAATTTATTGCTTCCATTCAAATTTCGTAGCAGGTTTTGGCAAGCAGCTAAAGCTGCTAATATAGCACTTACTGTGTTGACGGCCCTGAAGTCATTTGTAATACCATAAAACAAATTTGTATGATATCCACAAATCAATTGCTCCATTTAGATGTTATTTCTGACACAAACAAGTAACTGTGGTCTTGGCAAAGAGTTATGTCAGACCCAAAATGGAAAAAAAAATAAGAAAGAGAAAAGGATACAATTGCTCTCAGCAGTGTTCTCTCCTCCCTCCATCCTTCCACAAATTTCTATTCCCAATGTCATTGAAAGTAGGGTCAAAAGGAGTGTTGAAAATGCAATTCTGCTGGATGGTTTAAGCAGGTCTGTGGATATCATCTGTCTCAAGAAATAGATGTTGGCAACAGCAGCAAATGCCAAAACAGTAGAAAATGAAACAGTAGTGCTCAGCCATGGAAAAAGAAGAAACCCGCAGCACAAGGCCAAGAACACACAACCACTTCCTCTGAGAAGCTGCTGCTCTCCTGTTAGAACTCATGTTTTGGGCACCCTTACCTCAATAGCCATGCTCAGAGCGAACCTTTGAAGGCTTCAGAGGAAATAAAGGAAAATATAATTTAAAATAAAGTCAGCTAATAACATTCTTCAGAGGGCAACAATGCTGTGCTTTCAATGCTCAGCTTCCAATTACCTTTTGGAGTGTATAAACACAGCGTTTAACCTCCTGATTTGCAAACATGAAGATGCTGATACGGATAAGATGCACATGCAAACAACTCCCCTTGCCCACATGGGGACTACTGAAACTTGGGAGTGCATTGTTCGGCTTCCTTTAGAATATTATTTGTCAAGCTATAGAGAAAAGTGAGGGTGCAGAATTTCCACGGTTGGAGAACAATGACATAACATCTTCTACATCCACGTTTTACAATCCCTCCCTGTGTTTCTCTCACGTTCTCCCACCACAAAGTAACTCACAAATGATGATGTTGTAGATGTGGTGTTTTATAACAGCAGTGAGTGGTTAACCAATGTAAATCCCACAGAGAGAGCAAGGGTGGGCTTTCAGGGTAAGGCTTATTTAGGGTTTAATGCTTCTTTCTATGAAAATGCAAACCAAACACAACTGAAACCCACCCAATTATGGTACGGAAGAAATTTACTATCAGTTTACACAAAAACGAAAGGAAACATTGGTGATGTATATGCAAAAGTCAGAGTAGCAAAACTTCTCTGTGATGGTGAACAAATAACAACAGTCTTTGTGGCAATATTCTTGCTGAACTCTCAAATACTTCTGCACTAAAAAGTTTTACATTCCTACACCATATTTTCAAAGAAGAAAAAAGCCATAATTTGCAATAATCACAGTTTTAAGAAATATATATTGCAACTAGCAGCTATCCAACCTGCTACACAGAAACTTTGAGAAAACCCCAAAGATCAAATGCTGATGCATTTTCCTTCTACAATGACTGTGGTTTTCACAGGGACATTTAGTAAAGTGACATCAAATACTGCTTTTAATGAAGTCAAGCATAACCTTTAAATTCTGAGCAGTATCTCCAATCAACTTCGAATGATTTGGGGGAACTCTAAGCTACAGATTTTTTTCTTTTAATTAATTTCTCAGCTGAAACAGCTTGGAGATCTAATTAAATCTCTTGATCAGACTTGTTTATACCATAGTAACAAAAAAAGGCCATCTAAATTTCTTTGCACAACAATGGTGTTATGGTAGTACCTGCAGAGCACTCAGGCACTTCTACATGCTAAGGGGTAGGTGGAAAATAATCGCTCTTACTACAAGGGGGAAAACTGGGTCAAAGCCTGCTCCAAACTGTCACAAATAGGAATAAAGTGCAACCAAATAGTTGAATTAAAAAAGCCATGTGAAGGGGTGGTTAAAATCCAGAGAGAGTTGAAGGATGACTGTAGCCCCATAGCAATGGGTCTCCATCTTCCTACTGGAAGTCTGGAAAATAATGATCAAGAAAATGGCAACAAGCACAGAAACTTGCAAACCTAGGGAGAAACAGGAGCGAGCTGTTGGCATTGCAAGCTCAGCTCCCACATCCTGCTCAAGCTGGGAGGAGAGCTGGGGTCAGTCCTGCCACATCCTCATCAACATAGCACGCTTTGGGCCACTGTGGGGTAGGACAGATGGGACTGGACTGGGCGTGGGATTTGGTGAGGAGGCTGCAGCCCCATGACTGTGGGCCAGGCTCAGAGAGGCAGCACAAGGTCCCCATGAGCACAACTGTCCTGAGAGGGTGCTGGCACAGGGAGCAGCTGGGCCTCTGAACTAGAATGGCTTTTTAGTTCCTAAATGGAAAGTTTTATACTTTATTAAATCTACTTTTCTAGTTATCTAAAACTATTAACACAATTGTTAAAATTCACAGCTTCCAGTTACTAAAGAAATGTGATTGTTTTATCTGGATTTCTATTATATGAATAAAATGTAACACTGTCTGGATAAAATGGCCCCAGAGTTTCATTAAAAAATAACAGCCTAATTCCCTAATATGAAGCTATTTTAAGTGTTTTATTAATATTGTCTTCTAAATGCACATAAGTGTGATCCCCCTTTAAGTGCAGTATCTTCAGGGCTAGTTGTAATTGTATTTTTCTTATCAGTTGCTTGTGCCTGCATTTCAAATATTCATTGCTTACTTCAGGCACTTCACTCAGACAAGAAAGAGTGCACTGAAAAACTATTTAATCTGGACACTATTTGAATATCAAACTTTTCAGTCCCAAATGCAACAGTTCTCCTCCCTTTTAAGCATCTCAAAGCACCACTGACAAAATTCCTAGGGTGCCATGAGTTTCATCTGTTAAAACAAACCTATAAATAAAAATCAATGTGAAACATGAAAAGCCTGATACATGAAGTGAAATCCTCATCCCAATCAAGTCCACAGCAAATTAAATTATGTGTAAAGGCTATGACTTGTCCTGTCTAACTTTAGCATCTACAAAGGGTGCCTGGTTTCAGATCCTACATACATGTCAGGCCCCTGGTGGAAAAAAGGAAGAGGCATCTCTGGTGAGAAATTCTGATTTTCTTGGGTGCCTGGCAGCACATATCACTTTCCCTTGGTTGGGGGCTCAGCTCTTACCTTAGCTACATTGGTACCTAATATTAAAGCAGAGATTATCCAGGCTGGAGCACATCGAAGGAGGGAATCACATTTCTTTCATTTAACTTGATTTAAAGGAGTAAAAGGTGCTCTTTTGAAGAAGAAGAAATGGTTCAAGGAATGTCACCACATTATCAATGACAAGGAAGGGAGAGGGCCACCAAAAAGCTATAGACAGGCAATCAGTTCCTCCTTGGTGCTGGATACAGGGCAGAGCAAATGGCAGCACAAACTGCACATCTTCACAGTTTCCAAGCCTTGTAACAGGCATCATATTACACGATGTCTTTGAATTTGTCTTTGCAGGGTCACACATATATATACAGCTGGGAAACCACAGGAGGGTGTTGTGATAATTTTACAGCAAAACTATAAAATGCAGATATGAGGCAAACATAATTTTTTCTATCACTATCCAAATGCATCTAGAATTAAACATTAATTTTCCCCAGTGACTCCTCTGTGTCCTGTATTCCTGACAAACTTTGTCATCCTTATTGAAAACACAGTGGGTTGAAGAGTTAGGGATTTTCTACCTCCTGATTTATAAGAGCCTTCCTGCACCTTGGTATTGTTTCATGTCATTACATACACTGAATGTACACCCAAACAGAGAAGTTGGGCCAAACAGTTTTAGACAACACTTTATTTTGTGAAGTTTTATCTTTGGCCATGCAGAGTAAATTGATTGATTATTGCTGAGTAGGGTTTTCCCTTTCCAGAGAGAATCCCAAAATCAAATTATCTAGGCAGAGGTGGGAAAAGTGCAGCTCAGCGTTCAGACGATCTGCTCCTGTTATTTATATCAGAGTACAGGCTCCTGCCAGCAGCCCTTCACTCTGTATGCCACAGCACAGCCATGGTCCCCCACTCAGACTACCTGGAGCCCTCCAGGTAAATCTATATGCACTGTCTGACTGGGATAAGTTTTTTGTTACAGGGCTTATGATTTAATATACCCTGAGCTGCAGGTATCCTGGAGGAGAGGAGAAGGACAGGGTCACATCACCTTCCCAACCACACCTGGATGAGAAGGAAAACTCTTGTCTTACATCAGGGCTGCCATCTCTGTATCTAACAGCAGACTTGAGACTAATGTTTACAAAACTTCACACAAATGCAGTTTTGCCTGGCTTTGCTTCCCAGCAAAACAGTTTGAAGCAAATGATAATGGAAAGAAGAGAACAACATTTCTTTATGAGCACAAAGTGACTTTCCCTTTGCTCCATGCATTAGCCAGCTGCAGGCAGCAATCCACAGACAGGCCAAAACAACTATTTGTGTTTAACTCTTTTCCTATGTTAATTCCTGAAAGACCCTAGCCACACTTTCTTCATGTTTCCTGTTTATTTTCTACAGCTTACTGAGCAAGACTGACACATCTGACTGACATGACTGACTGGCTGATATTAGGCAATTTCTAATAGATTTTTTTCCCAAAGTTAAGTCCTTTTGGTATAATTTTTAACACAGCTGATACTGTGACTACTCTCATGAACACTATGAAGTCACATAAGACTATTAGATAGAAATTCTTCATATGTCTATACATACTAATAACAGATAAATAATCCATTTCTGCACATACAGGTTTGTGTAATGTCTGAATAACAAAAGCACATGTAAGAGTTTTGACAGCAAATTGGGATTTCCTTTTGTTATGTTTTTTTATTTAAGCAGTCCTGTCTGTCAGTGAAACAAAGCTGTTTTGAACATGTTCCCAATCATTTGGCTCTCTTACTAAAGCTGGTATTTGCTGGTCACACCACAGCTTGGTAATGATTAATGTGGAGTTTACAGTGTCTACACAGAGTGCGTAAAAGAACTGGCAACTCAAGATGATATTCATCATACTGGTGCTCATGCCAGTGCTGCGTGCTGAGGCTTTCTACATGCTGTCTCAAGTACAAATCAACTAATTCAGAAAGTATCTCCTTTTCTGTACTTCATAATATTCCATAAGGGAGAGTAATTTGTAAAAACATAACAGGAAACAAAATTCATTTTCAGATAATTTGTATCACTCTGTGATCTCCTGATAAATTTCCCACCAAGAGCTTTAAACTGAAGTAGACATAGCATGTAAAACAGAGAGAGAGTAATTTATATTTAATTATAATATTAGACTATGTGCATACAAGAGTGGGTCACATTTGAGAAAGTTTTATCATGAGAAAATGGGTGAACACAAATATAGTCCACCTTTTTTCTGTTAAGATAATTGGATATTAAAATTAACTGATCCAGATATATTCACCCAACACCCACAGAGAGGTTTATGGGATACAACATACACAGAGCTGTCTGGAAAACAAAGGATAGAAAATATGCTCAGGGAACTAAGCCTACACCCTACATGCCTGAGAAGATGGATACAGAGCCGTATGAAAGGACTGATGGCAAATAAAGGGTCTGTATAGGATGGGGCTGTACCAGCATCAAGGGGACTGGAAAATCCCTCAAGTTAAAATGAAAATAAAGCAACTTATGCCATGTACTCTGTTGAGATGGCTGGTCCTACAGCCCAGATTGTTACTTGTTTTGAAAGGGCATTCCACATACTATGACCCTGACTCAGTCAGCGTTTAATCATTTTTCTCAGTCAGATTCAGCTGATGACTGAAGGCACAACTGTAATTGAAATGATAAATGCAAAAGCAATATACTTCCTATAAAGAACATAGAAATGTTTTATAAAAGCAGTAATTTTAAGACTTACTTTCACAGATTCACCTGATTACAGGTGACAGCACATATGCTCTGCTTCTTGGAAAATCAAGCTCTAATTGTGGACGTCTCGAGTCACAGTACACAGTAATTCACCAGAAAAACATGTGAGCACACAGCCTTCACCTGCAGTATGCTCATCCTGGATGGCTTATTCCACCCTACCAGTAAGATGGAAAAGGTTGCTTTTCCATGCAACCGTGATTTCCAAAACGTAGTGTAAGAAATTCCCAGAGAGATCAATAGTATGGTTTTCTAATGTGCTCTTAATATACTTCCCAGAGGAAAACACTTTCTGTAACACTTGAAAACTCAGTAAAATGCCTTCATCTTTACACAGGCCAAACAGAAGGGACACTATTATAGTAATCACAAGTTTGGTCAGTTAGAGCAGATTAGACATGCAATGGCATGGACAAAGCTAAAAATGTAGCTTAAGAGGAATATTAGGAAAAAGGGATTTCATGGCACCTCCCACCCATGCAGAAACGGTTGTTATTCCATTGAACATATCCCACAGTCAGCACTCTGCAACCTGAGGGACTCACAAGCTTCCCAGTTAGCATCATCCAGCCTCAAACATTTTCTTTTAATCCTTCTTTTGAAATGACACACATTATTGACACTTTTTCCTAGTAGTTTGCAGCATTTTCTAACAACTTTACAAACATCAATCACACTTCATTCCAGAAGCCCTATCGATTTCCTCACTTGTACTGTATCTGGTCTACTTTAAACATATTCCAACATCACATTGAGCATATGATAAACAGAAAAGGTGCTGCAGGACCTGTGCTATGTGGTTGCACTCATTTCTCAAGAAGAACATACACTCTTCTTTCCATCATGTGAGAGTGCAAAGCCTATCCAAATCTCAAGGGCATTTGCAATAACTATAGAGAGTCTGGATCACAGATGATTTATTATGTGTGAGTGACATATACAAAAAAGACTTAATTTTATTCTATATGAAAGCTTCACAGAACAAGCATAGCTGTGGGTTGCATATTGTATTAAGAAAAACCCTCAGCTACAGCACTTGACAAATTAGCGTCTAAAATCAGGGCTTCCCATGGCTGCTTAAGAAACACACATGTTCCTTTATAAAAATGGCTACTTGAGTTGTTATTAATTTTTCACATCCTTGTATGAATGTCAAAAATATTTCAGTAAGCATCTGTATGGTAACAACTCATAGCCACAGATAATTACTGGGGAAGTTTCACAAAACACTGGAAATTATCTTTTAACCTATCTCCAAACTTCTATTTCTAGCCCATATCTCAACTATAAAAGTTATCATCTTTTTTTTTCCTTTTCAAACATGCTCATTTGCAGAATTCTTAGTGGAAAACTTTGCATCTGTTCTGGAAAGAGGAAAACCAAATTTCCACCTGATGCAACTTGAAATGTCCCACAAAACTGGGTTTAAAATTGTGGTGTGAATGCATGTTGCTGCAATGAAAAATGCTGCAATGCTAGAGCTGAAATGTACAGAAATTTCTCAGATACATTCAGTGTATATAATGACTTCTTGTGCATATGTGTGAATTTTGACAAACCTTCAGTTTGAGAAGAAAACTAAAAGTACTGCATATTTCTCCTTTTTTTGCCCACACCTTTTTTTTTTGCAATATAAACTTGTTATCTATTGCTTGAAGTGAAAAGGAACTCTCAAACCCCACATTTGCCTACTGAATGAATATGGCCAAAGACATGGTAAGCATTTGTTCCACATCAACCAGGCAAAGTTTATTTTGAGAAGATGGTTGTTCTGAGAATGAAATTCTCAACATCATTTTTTTCTCTGAGATCAGTGTGATTTAAAATAGATGAGCTGCCAACCAGATCCTGGTGTTTATAATTGGATTGCCAGCAACTCTCACTGTAATGACAGCAAAACACTGAACATGAAGATACAATGATCCACCACACCGAAAGAGTTAAATTTACAATGTCCTCCCCATTGCCAGTAGTTAAAGGAAAAGTAGAGGGGTTTCTTTTGTCTGGAGAGGAAACTGTCACTTTGTGTTTTCAGGTTTGTAGAAAAGCCTTTTTTAATGTAAACATTCATTAAACTAATTTGAAGTTGTCATTACTCTCCTCCCCTGCTGCTTTATATCAGATTATTCCTAAGTGCTTGGTGAAGAGCCCCATAAACACACAGTCTATTTCCCTGCAGGGTATAATCACACAGTTTGCACTGTGATTTATGCTCTATGGTGCTGGTGAGTGTCCTAAACTTTGAAAGGGCTTAGTTCTTCAGCAGATGCACTACTCCCTTTATATTTAAACAAAGTTCAGCTAACCCTCCCAGTCTATTACAGACATTGTTTAGCTCTTTCACTTCACAATAAGGCTTGTTAAGTGCTGATTAAATACAAATCGGTGACACTTTTAATTAAGGAAATGGGAATTCAGAAATAATTGCCTTTAAGTTTCAATAAAAACATTTTACAACTGTTGTCTTCCCTTCCCCCTTCCCACAGCATCAAGAAACATCTCTAATTTGGAAAGGAACAGACTAGAAATCTGGTTTGGATTTTGGTAGAAATACTAATTCTGACTCTAGAGGATCTTTTCTGACGTCTTTTATAAAAGTCAGATCCCGGAGGAAGTTCTATGATGCCGATTTGAGCAGAGAAAGGAAGATCATTTTGCTCTGGAGACTGAAAACCTGAGGATAGCTGGTGTTATCAGCATCTGCTGTGCTCATGAATATCGGAGGCCTGAGAAAGATAAAATTTCCCTCACAGATAAGATAACCCATGATGATTTCAGTCTACTCCACTAACAAATGTTAATCTAGAAAATACAGCAATTACTTCGATAATAAAACACTCTTCGGGCAATCCATTTATACACTTTAGATAGTTTGTGCGTGGCGTGTGCCAATAATGAGCTGAAAATGGAACACTTTCCTCACGCAAGGAGTCCCAGTGGAGCACATCATTTGAGGAAGGGAGCGACAACCACTTGACAGGCCTGAAGAACTGTTTCAGACACAAGGCTCCTGGAGCTGCTGATCACACAACGATCAGTCGCCTTCACTTCCCTCCCTGTGAAATCAAAGTGAGCATGCACTTCACCAGAGTCCCTATCTTGGCTGCTTAAGATGGAGGGCACCATCCAGCTAGCATGGCACACAACTGGGAGAAGCCAGAGACAGCAGCATTCTCCTCTCTGCCACCATCACGATTTTTAGGAGAGCCGACAGCTCTCCCCACAAAAATAAAGTTCACCTCCCATCCTGACTTTGCCATCAGTAGGTAAAGATTTCCCTTGTCTATTAAATCCCTCTATTTTTTTCAGGACTTGGGGACCAAGAGCCAACAGCAGAAGCCCAGCAGATGACACACTGCAAAAGTGGAGCCAACATCCCATAGCTGTGTTGCTGGCACTCACCTTGCAATCTGCTGTGGGCTTCAGAACTATTTTTGGCCATTACTGCAGATGTAATCCTGCAAAGTTCAGGCAAACTAGCAGGAGCACCATTTGGATGGCTATTTAAAAATAAAATTAAACCTTTTAGATCTCTTGTCTCACCTCTCCCCCTTTCTGTTATGATAGCAGCTAAATCCAGGCCAATGCTACAAGGAGAGTACAAGGAGAGTACTCAGCAGAAACAACATTTTATTTTCAGTAATTTAAACCTTAGTGGCACCTAGTTAAGATAATGAAGGTTCTCTATTTTTCATCATAAATAATGAATTCAGTTTAAGAAAGTGTAATTTTCAGTATATACATAGGACATAAAAAAGTAAATCCTAATAGTGCATTTAAAGCAAGTAAAAAATAGGACAGAAATTTAGTATGAAACATATTCCTTGCAATTAAAATCAGAATGTGCTTTTCTATTTACCTGCTTGAGACTAATGGATTCAGCTAAGATACATTTCACATTAATATCACATTGTATTTTCTAAACATAGTGTAGCTGTTAACATATTTATAGGTTAGCAGTAGTAAAGACCTGTACTTGGATGTAACATTTAAAAGAAATATTTGTCAGAAAAACAGGAAGAGCTATTCAAACAAATTAAGCCTAAATGCTAAAAAGAGCCAGTGACAAATCCAGAAGTGCACAAGTGGCATTTAAGTTCCACAATATCAGCGTAAATTGATGTAAACCTACCCACCCAGGGAAAGGAAAGGTGAGAAAATAGCAGGAAAAACAACTAACAGAAAGGTGTAAAATAGATTATGTGTGGTGGGAAAGTTTTATCTGACACCTCTCAGATGCTTTTCCTTTTAGCACACCTTTTCTCTCTTCTCCCTGTGAATTACACCAACTCACACTAGGTAGAATTGATGAGCAGTTTAATTTGGCATATTCAATTCTAGGAGCCTTAAAAATATCTTAAATTGTACCTGTTTCAAGCCAGCTCCTCCAGTCACACGATGCTATAAACATTTATCAATCTGACATGGCAAGGCTGGGCCCCCATTATTATCCTTTTGTGACCTGCACAGCTGGTCCAAAAAACAGTTGTCTCCAATTATGCCCACAGATAATGGTGGGTAAATTCAGCTGTGCAGTATTAGCTCAACCTAAATATGATCCCATTTGACTAATTTCCTAATTCTTAGCAGGGTGCTTAAAGAACCTATTATCATGCAGACTCAAGGAACACAGAAGTCTGGTTATTTGCATCTGTTCTGTGAAAGGCATTTATCAACTGTGCCACTAATTTGTTACCTACATATACCAATCACAGACACTTGGTGCCTAAAATAATTGCATCTGGAATTTGTTTAAACTTTTAATGTTGCATAAATGGGTGTTTGTTTCCAACCAATATATCTTATAATTAAACAGCTTGAAATAGGAAAGGTTGAAATTGGGTCAAAAAAGATATATTCCTTCATGAAATCATGTGTGTATTCATTAACCCAGCTGGAATGCTGTTATTGGCACGGTTGCTGCTACTTGACTGAACTGCGATCATAAAGGTTATTAAATGGGTTAAAAATAAGGCAGCAGAAAAATGGAAATTACTTGCATATATAACCATGAGTTTTGCAAAAGAAGCAAATTGTGCAGCATGGTTTGTATGCTGGGGAGCACAATCTGCCGTGCATTACACCGTTTGGGTTTTCTGAAATCTGATTAATCTTCTCAGTAGCCTAATATAAACTCCTAGAGCTGCAGGCATATTGATATTTGGATTTTCTTCCTAAATTTGCTTCTCTCTAATCTTCTTCTTGAACACATCTGTTACTAAATCAATCTTCAGTGTTTCTATTGCAAACTTCACACATCTATTTGGACTTTTTCTACTTTCTCATGCCCCAGCTAAGTCTGCTCTGAGGTCTAATACACTGGCACAGAACAGCCCTTGTCCCATGTCCTCTGTAGGGTCTAAACCAAATTTGGACTCAATTTTCAAGAGCCTTCCCAGGTATCATTCTGGTTTTTACCAGAAACACATATGAAGGAGATGTATTTCACTTCCTTGTATACTGCCATACTTCTCATCTTTCCTGCCCTCTCAACACATTTCCTGCATTTCTCAACCAAACAAACTTCTTTGACTCTTTTCCTCACCTCTGTCATTATTTCAGGAATCTGTCCATGTTCAAGCACGCAATTAGACTCATACTTTATGAACTGCTTGAATCTTCATACCTCTTGACCAACCTGTAATGGTCTGCATTACATTGTTTGTGCTAAAGTGACATGAACATGACACCAGCACATCTATCCATGAACAGCCCCATCTTAAAGGCTTACTATTCTTGACTAACTCAAGGGTAATTGCTTCCTAGAAAATTTACATTTCTCCAAAGTGGATCAAATTTCATATTTTAAGGAATACAATTTTCTGCTATTACAAATAGAGGAACTATAGGCAAAAACTCTGAAGGCATTGCAGTGACAGAGGGAGTTTTTCCCCAGAAATAGGAAGGCAAGGACATGCATATATTGAAGCATTTATAAGGGAAGACCACAAGAAACCTGGATGGAAGTGATGGGAAACAGTAGGATTCATAAAATAAGCTATATATTCAAACAGGGACCCTAAATCAAATGGTGTGTGATCAGATCCTCAAGAATAATCAATAGTGGTGTGGAACATGAAGCAGAGATGCTGCACAGGCATTTTGTAATGCATAGACATGCACTATCTAAAATGAAGGTGATTCATTTTGGCAAGATTCTGCCTTCTTCAAGTATCAGAAGTCTTACGGGACAAAAAATTGTAGCTGGAGGACCTTTAAAGCTGGACCTCTGGGGAAGTAGATACTTCGACTGATATTTATGGGGAGAGAGAAGAAAGGATAGAAATCCTAAAACAAAAGAGTAAGATGAGATTCAGTGTCTAGATAGGAAGGGAGAGATACCAAAGACCTACCCATATATATTCACATTAGGACAAATGGATGATAAGTTTGACCAGACATAAATGCAACAGCCTAGAAAAGGAGTAGGGAGACAATGACTTTTTCACATAAGCTCCTTTATCACACCACACACACATCAATCTGGGCTGCTCCTTGGTTTTAGTCCTACCTATCACCCCAGTTCTTCAAATCTCAAATCTCTTCCTTTTTTTACCCCGGCCAGTGATTCTTATCCCTTTCTGCACTGTAAATAACCAAAACTTTACTGCTTGACCCCCAGCTTTACAGTCTTCAGTCTCCATGTCTTGTAACTTGATCACTGAACCAGACTTCACCCCTGTCTTCCTGATATGGTAGGCTACATCTCATTCCTGTGCAGGGAGAGTTTGTAATCAGATATAAACCAATCTGTTCATACTTTTAGAATTCTACTTTAATAAATAAATGCAGTTTCAGTGCAGTTTGGCAAACTACTGACTTGAGTGCCGTGTTTAGGGCAGAGCTGTAACAAAAGCATGCCCAAAGAAAAATTTCATGCTTATTCAGACATTCCCTTGTACATGGGCACATTCCTCATGGGTTTCCATCCTGACCTGGCATGGGGATTAATTTTGCTTTGGTGATGATTTAGCCTTTGAGCCCCTACTGATCCCCAGGACAAACTGATAGTTGCAAGGTGGTTACTGGTATATGATTGCTTTACTATTAGGTGATTGACTGACATCCCATCCTTGTCTCACATAAATCCTGTTC
>NW_008693028.1:98176-100999 GCF_000695815.1 Acanthisitta chloris | reverse complement strand
CCTGCTGGCATGAGCAGGAGCTGACGGGATAACCAGGAAATGAAAGACATAACGAGACCACTGAGTGATCCTACCCCTTGAAAAAACATTAAATTGATGAATGACAAAATGCAAATACTACATTGCATCAGAGAGACAATTATCACTGTAACCTACAAAATTTAGATATATATCCAGTATGAATGGGGGAAAACTGCATTTTCCAATTAGGTACTATTTGTCTGGGTTTTGCAGTAATATTGTACTCTACCAGCAATCCGACTGCCAATGAACAGGACAAAGAAAGGGTAAAATCTAAGATGCTGGTACTGAAAAGGATTGCTTGATGGCAAGACACATTGTGACCACACAGTTGTTTGTCAGAGAGGTTTAACGAAACCTTAGGGGTGATGACTGCCAATAAAACAAAAGGGAACTGGTCGCCACGGAAGTTCTGCAGTGACCTTGTCCTGCCGGGCACTGTGTGTGAAACAGGGCACACAGAGACACTGACTGCCTGAACTCAGGGTGTTTGTACAGCAGCTCATAGCCGCTTTCCTTGGGAACGATACAGTATTCGCAATACAAAGCACGATCCTTATAGCACAAGTGTCACTGAAGTTGGGGATAAATAGGATGGAACACACCAGTACTAAGTGCAAGCTTTGAGGAATTTGTTTAGGTTAAATTCCACAAATTTTAGGATGGTGATAATAATGGTCATTACGGACCAAGTATTTTCCAGAGAAAGTGTCTTGAAATTGAAAACACACTAAACTAATGCTTAGCGAGAGCAGTTGGTAAAGTGTTACTTCTCGTGAATTACAGTTGTCTTCTTTCTTCTCTGATAATTTGCGACAATTGCATCCTAATGCTATTTCATTGATTTCTACTCCACTTCAGCTCCCATGCTGGGTTCAGTCAGGGTGACAATACACAAAAATTAACCTGCTATAGGGACACCTACTACACACACTTTCTTCATAGGAAAATCCTATAGAATTTAAAAGGAGTGGACTTTGACACAGTTCTACAGACACTCCTTTAGGTATCCATGGAATTGAATCAGAAGTCATATCAGCCGTACAGGTTACCATTTTCTTAAGCTTTCATGGGAATTCTGATACATTAATTTAAAAAGATGATGCAGAGAATTTCTTGATACGTGGAAGCTGTTACTTTACAAAATTATCTACCTCTGTTCTGCATATCTGCTGCTGCTGATAAGGCCTTTAACATCAACTTACCAGGCCAGAGACAATAATAGCACTAATCTGAACTAACGTGCTTTGACTGAATGGCTTCTGTGATGAAGCTGAGCACTACTTTTCTCTGCAGGGAACTTCATTTGGAGAGTGGGAAATTCCCAGGCACTAAACAATGGCACCAGGTGTTTGAAGAGGGAAATGTTATGTGGGAAGGCTCACAGAGGCAAATGAAGCTGTGGGAGATGAAAGAGGAACCTGCTAAACTGAGAGAAGAGCACAATACACATTGACAGGAAGGGTTATAGAACAATTCCAGTCATGGCATCAGCTGGTTCCGATGACCAGTAAAACTAGGAGGACTCCCAGATTCAGATGACAAGCAGTGAGTTGCAGAAGGATTCTGGCCTAGCTGACCTTAGCTCTTCTATTTAAAAAATGCTTGAAGGATGAGAAAATAAAGTAAATAAGCACAGAATTCATTTTTGCCTACATCTGTGTGTCTCACAATTGAAAATAAACAGCAGTCATGCCTAAAAGTCCTCTGCAAAGCCCATGTTATTTATATGTTGTACTAACAGAGATAAACTACAAAAGCAAAATTGTCAAACTGTAAAAGAAAATAAAGACCTGTGGGAGAGAGGAAGTGATGGAACTTCCAGCAGTACCTCTAGTATTTTGGGTAAATATTTGTTAAGTTCAGTCTCCTCATGGACAAAACCATAGAAATACCCAGAGTTTCTATAAGAAGTTTCAGAATCAATGTTTGTACACAAAAACTTCTGTGTTGTCATGGGCCTGTGCTCTGGGAGATCCTCAGACACCCACTTCTCTTCTCCCTCCCAACTTTGGTATGGACAATTCCCACCAAAATATTTGTATGGCTTCAAGATGTGCATTCCCAGGCCTCTAAACTTAGACTGGCTCCTACTTCTTCACTTTACGCCTGATGTCACAGCGATTATCAGAGAAGTGGGGTGAGAAAAAGGTATTCCTGTTTCAGAAGTAAGTATTTATTTTCTTTCACAGTCTGTCCAGCTAGGTTGGCCACCACAATACATTTTGCATTTCTCCACTAGTCAAGCATGATGCCTTAACATTAATAGCACAGGATGGAAAGTCTACGTTTGTCCTTGTGAATGACAAATTCCTAGTCACTAGGACACCAAACTAGGTAAGACATATGGAAATCTCATGCACAGGAAGATCAACATTTATATTAGTATGCATTTGTCTACAGATTTCCTATAGCTACTCTGTCCTTTTTCCTCAGCAATGACATATAAATACATCATAAACCAGTGAAGCATCATAAGGGAAAATAAGTCTTTAAGACCAATGACCTTTCCTGAAAGCTCAATGGCAAACTATCTGAAAGAAGAAAAATCAACAATCTGACTTAAATTACTGTGTTATGCAGACACAAGGGAAAGATTCTGAAAAAAAAAAGAGATACGAACCCAGAGTGAGGTTTTCACAGATGTTACCTTACTAGGGTTCCCACTATATTTGACAGGATAAGCCGGAAGAGAGCCTATTTTTGGATCTCGGGCTAAGCTGTTAGAAGCTATTTTTAATTCTACAGTAATGATCAGTACTTTCATTTCCCTTAGCAAACCAACAAAAAAACCCAGAAGAC
>NW_008693028.1:79601-98140 GCF_000695815.1 Acanthisitta chloris | reverse complement strand
AAGAGCCAAAGAGTCATTTCAAAGCTTCTAATTCTACAAACAGAGGACGATGCACACATTCAAGGAAAAATAAAATCAAAATCTTTCAAATTACCAAGGAATTTGACATGATTGTGAATGTCACCAAAAATAGCCAACCATAATAGGACAAACTCCTACACTTGTGATGATCTGTACAGGGTTTATATTTTCCACAAGTTAAGCAGTAAGCACTCCATATGCATGTCATGTTCAGATGTATGCATGATAGCTCTCAATTTATCCACAACTTCATTTTCGTACTGTATATAGAGTTACACCTAAGCATCATCACAGAGATATTGGTTTTCTGTCCTCCACCCTGCAAGACACAGCTCCTGTTACATGTAGACAATGCAAGACATTCCTCCAATTTTTGTTGTCCTTCAGTCCACAGAGTAGATAAGGAGATTACTGGTTCTTTACATGTCCCTTTGCTAGGCTTCAGTATTTGAAAGCTCTTTGGTTGCTCGTTTTCCTTAACTGGCAAATTTCACTTCTGAAATTCAAGCTATGAATTCATGAAGCACACCTTGAGAATCTGGTCACGGGAGCTCCCGGATTAACTGTGTAATTTGCATAACGGTAAACTTAATGTCACACTTCCAGAGCTTGTATTCTCTAAATTGCACTTACTGATGAAATACAAAATCCTCTAAAAGGGTTTTCTAACCTAAACCAATTTGTAAAGTTGGGTTTTTTTTTTAATCTAAAACATTAAAGAAATTAAAGTGATCGGCATATAATTAGATTAATTATTCATATCTTCCAAGTTGCTTTAATTCTAATATATAAAAAAAAGATTATATATTCACTCAAAGGATTAAGAAAAAAAGTCAAGCAGTAGCAACACATTTACATTACCTTGCTGTGCAAATTATAAAACTAATTAGTATAAAGTTTCATAAAAATGAATTGGATCTTCATTCACACGCTGACACAACTTTACATATTCAAAATTGACACCCATATTATTTTCTCATGTTTGTAGTACGACTCAGCCTCCTCCTGCCTCCTGCAACTGCCATTGTGCTAGAACAGCTCTGCTTTTGTTCTAACTAGTGAAAATTAAATCCTGACCTAAATTTATAAAAAGCTAAAAATGTTTCAGTCAACTGCATGAAAATGAAAAGTCCAAGAGAGCCTTATAAATCTTACACTGGTACTGGTGGAATTGCCTGAAATAATTCTTATGAAAATCTAAAGATTGTTTTGGTTGCTTTTTTGATGCTTCTTTCTGATCTAGATTTCTTTCTTCTGAAAGTGCATGTAATTTCCAGTGTGCTGCACACTATTTTCTCCTCATCACAAATCATGTGAACATTCATTAAGAGTCTAAGGCTGTGTACTATAAACAACTCTACTCCTTTTTTTGAAAATTGCTCTTTTTTGAATAAAAAGAGATTTCAGAGGACTACAATGAGGACCAAAAAAAAATATTTCCTAGCCTGAATTTTTGCTGAGATGGTGCTGCAGGGTGGTTTCTAGGAGGTAATGAGTACCCTTAAATATCACTAACACTCTCTGTGCTCAAATATTCCTGTTCTGGGTAGAAAAAATAATAAAGAATAATAATATTTCCATTGGCTCATTCACCACTGAAAAAAACCAACAGCACTCGTATCTTGAAGATAATGTCTATTTTGATCTTGTGGGCAAAGAAAGAAACAGATTGTACTAGTTTCTTAAGGTTGTTACTCACCCTTATCTAAGGTAAAATGAAACCCACTGCTTTTTAACAGTTTTCCAAAGAATTGCTCTACCTATTTTTAGCCACGTAAGCTATGTAACACTTCAAAAGCTGACTGTGCTGTATCAAAGAGTACTTTTTCATTACACAAGGCCTGTAGGAAGTTAAGCAAATTACCTTTAGAAAATCCTAAATCGGATACTCATGTCTGAGGTGTCCAGTGATATGTGAAGACAAAAGCCAAATATTTCAAAATTAAACTCTCTATAGTATGAATTTTAGAAACATTCCTTGGATTTAAACCCTGTTGTTTCATGCTTTCAAATAGCTGGACTCTGATCCAGCTGTTTAGATCTGCAGAGCAGGGTAGCTGCTTTTCAGGAGCTGATGAAAGAGGGAGGGCTGGGCTGGGAAAGTTTTGCTCCTATACTATGATTTTGAGAAAACTTTGCTGACTGTTGTCCATAAGTGCAAATCCACTCTGACAAAACAAAGTTCAGAGCTACAGCCAGGCAGGCACAGATGCTAATGCATACCAGCAAAACAGGCAGGCATTCTTCTCCCAAACACTTCTCTCCACAGCTCTGTTACATGCATCATGCAATTAACTCCTTGATGGGGTTAGGAAGCAATATTTTGTTCTGACTGATGGAAGGATCTTTACGTGATCAGACAACAATCATCTTGGATGGACTATTATAGTTCATTTCAACACTGAGTGCCCAGCTATTAGGCAGCTGGAAGTTCTGATGATAATAGGAAAGATAATTAGGCTGGTTCACTGACAGCAGAAGGAGCACTTGCCCTGCCATGAAGACAGTTAAAAGTTTGAAGAAATAAGAAAAACTAGAAGGGAGGTAAATTCACTAGAATAAGCAGTTGGTACTTTAGAGCATAATTATCAGAAAGAAAACACGTTGTTTAGCATACTTTATGTTAATGGAGGGCTAGCATGGCCCACTGTGCATAATTTAGCTGAACAATTGATAAGAAATTTTAATACATATATATATATATATATGATTACGGCTACAGAAAAAAAAAGACAAAACACAAGAGAGATCATAATAGGCACACATGAACTCTGAAGGCCTAATTACATCACGGGGGAGGGTAAGCAGTTACTGCTGAATCAAGCAGAAAATTGGGGTAATTTGTAAACAGGTAGAGCTGTTATCCAGGTGTGCCAGCATGTGCGTGGGGGCTGGCGGTGGTGCTTCAAACTGAGGACTTACATCTGCACTACAGAGCAAGCAGCACAGCTGAATGTTTCCCTCAGCTCCACCAAAGGAAATTACAGAAAAAGGGCCAAATAGCCACCCCCACCTCCCCGCTGCAGCCCCATACTCAGGTTCCAGCCAAGAGCTGGATAACCCAATGGAGTGGGATGTTTGTGGGAAAAGAAATACCTTCCGTGGGTGAAACCTGAAGTTAGTGCTTGTGCGTGTGAAGCTCAGAGATAAAGCTCACTGACTTGGTGTTCTGCCATCAGCACACTCCCTACTCCACTGACTGAAATATTTCATACATGGCTCCCCGACAGCAGAAGGAACCATGCACAGGTAAGCTGCTGCCAACAACGACTGGTGAAGGTACAGTTTCTCCCCTGGAGAATTTCTTCAGGTGGCCAGTTATGGAAGGAAGGAAGAAAGGAAAATCAAGCTCCTGGGACTTTCAGTAAGAAGTATGCTAAAGGTACTTATTTCTAGAATGGATAGATGGGGGATAAGCTGTCTAGCAGTAGACAAGTGCAAAAAAGCCAAAACAGTTTGAAACTCGGTTTTTAAACTAAGATATGTAATAGAACATGATATTTTAGCAAGTACCTATTTCTCTCTCTTGATGTGGGCTGGCAGAGAAGTTAAAGTATCTCCTGCTGGCTTCAAAATAGGAATTTGAGTCTCACTCTGAGCTCTACCAATGAGAGGACTCCAAGTGAAGTGGTAGGTGTGTGACCAGCTGCTATTCAGAGAAGCATTGCAGCTGCACACTGACCTGCAGCAGGGCATTTTCTTTGTACAGCCAAGGCCCTAGCCCCGATGTATTAAAAATGTGGGAATTAAAAAACACTTTGGAAACCCTTGCATCTCAGACCGAGTGCTCACACATGTAGATTTTGCAGTCTGGAGGTTTAAGCAGAAGTTCATGAAATAGCTCCTAACTGCACTGCATGTGAGATAGTCTTCACGTTTTTGTAGAGGCTGTTTCCAGCTGTTTTGCTCTGGTAGATAATTAGCAGATTTTACTAAAAAAAGCAAGGGTGTGCAGACCTGTCATGCATGCACAGCAATCCTGGCAAGTCCAGGGTGTGTTTTTTTCCCATCAGATTCACTCATCTTCACTAGCAACATCAGAGTCCACTGGTTCAGGGACAGCCCCACCAGCCCCTGGCCTTGCAGGATGCCCCACTGTGGCTAGGGGCTATGGGATGGTCCAAGAACTCATTGTGTCAATGTTCCCAGGCCATGCTCACAGATATGGACCTGAGAGAAGCACTCTCAGGAGTGTGAGCTCTTTGAGCTTATGCATATTTATGTTGCATCTTTGCTGTATTATTTTCTTTGGGTGTCCAGGATGACCATTCAGTCCCAGACACCAGATCCCATCTGAAGCTTGCAGTGGTATTTAAGGATGAGGAATGGGCCCTACCAACTGCAGAAAGCTAGGACTGTTTTCTAATGATTTTTTTACATTAAACCTCCCTCCATCTGTGCCTTCTTGTGCCAGACAAATCAGTAATTATCAGGAAATCCCTTCACTTTTAATCTACATCAGTATGAAGGCAATCTCAGAGCAACCCACAGTGACTGGAAGCTATTATTTTCATAGGAAATAATAGTGACTGGAAGTGATAACTCACGGTGCTCAGTGTGTGTGTCATCATCAGATAACATGCAAGGCTGTACATCCCACCACATTGTTCTGTTGCAGGGCTACGATAGCCTTTATTAAAGGGGGACGATTGAACCAGAAGCCTCGTCAAGTCTGCAGGGGAGGCTGTGGGGGCTGTGCCAACATGGAACTTTCAGTCATTATTTATGGTCATAAAAATTTGGGGCCTTGGAATTGGCAGCATGAGAAGCTGTTTTAATTTGAGCTATAATTCTCTTTTGTACTTTCAGTCATTGACTATGTTTCAGATAAACATTCATTCGGGAGGCCAAGATTATGGTGTGGAAAAAAAAAATATAACAACCCAAGGATATTTAGTTCTCCTCCCACAAATTCTTCCTGGAAATATTCTTGCAAAATCCTCTGCCCACTTGAACAGTATGCTTATGATTAACTGCAGATGAGCCCAGCAGCTTGCATATGTAGTTAATTTGCTCTAAATTTCCATGCTGTATTATAACACTAATGATCACTAATAATAGACAAACCCACAGTTTATTGAGTAAGTAATTTGAGACATGATGATTTTTATCATGTGAATAGGATCAGGCTGACCAATTTAAACTGGGCAGAAAAAGATAAATAACGTGTAAATCAATCACACCACCAGCACGCTCTATTTCTTCACAAAATTATATGGATTGATTGGTGAAAAGAAGGCCCTGCTAGTTACTACTGCTAGGAAATGGAGTCAATAAACTTCCCTGCTCAAGAGTAAAAGGTCAGATGTGGAAGGAAGTTTATGCCTAAATTGCAAAAGTGATTTCGGTCACCTGACTTGCATGGGCTGAGATGAGTTTGCATTTCACCCCGATGGGCGAGGCATGCCTTTAGGGAACAGTGAAGACAGATAACATATCACACAGCCAATAAAAAGGAAACCATGCTAAACACAGACAAAACTATGTACAAAACAGTTGCACTCCAGCTTACGGTCAAAGCTATCTTCTAAAATCATGTAAACAAGATAGCCATCACCGTCTGACGGACAGCTATTGGGGGACTAAAATAGTTCCTTGTATTTGCTTTTCTTTCATAGGAATTTCAGTTTTGATTGAAGCACTTATTTTTAACTTTAGAAAACACTGAAAGTTAATTAATTAAAAAGCCTGTCTAGCACATTTGTAATTAATTGCTTTAAAGTATGTTAAAAATAGAAATAACTAAACTACATTTAATGACTTCAGGAGTGATTAGTGTGTTGGAATGATGAGTACCTGCCTGTGGCAGTGGGACTTGCATGGTATTGCGAGAATTTTGAATGAAGTTTTGTTTAATATAAAGCATGATTCATTTTTAGAGAACAAAGGAAGCAGAGGAAGAAATTTCTTGGGTTTATCTTTCTTCAAACTTGGCTATATGAACCTCAGATACAGACTCCACTCCAGCAGCTGTACATGCACATCTCCAGAGCCTGGTAATAATAATCAGAGGTATAGACAGAGCAAAAAGTTTTAATATAATGTCTCCACAGTACTCTTCTGGGAATAAGAGTTAGTATGTGAATTGAACTTGCACCCAGTTATCTCATGACTGCAGCTTACCCTCAATCACAAGACAAAAATACTACAAAATATACTGTGGGGAACAATTCTTGATTATTTCCAGGGCATGGATTAAATGTAGCCAAATGACTCTTTAACTCAGTCTTTTATGGCCAGCAGGCCAGTCAAATCCTTCATGTTTAAAGAGAAAACCTGGAAATGGATCACAACATACCCTACTTTCTTACACATTTTTTACTACACTGTTCTCAAAATACTCCTTTTATTTTGTTAATTTATTTTTAATTTAAATGCAACTAATTTCCTGTTTTTATTTTGTTAATTTATTTTTAATTTCCTGCATGGATATGTAGTGTCATGTCCTGGAGTGATAAGTTTAGCCTATCAGAATCCATAAAATCTTGGAATAAAACCACCCCATCATTGCTTTTTGTGCTTCTCAGGGAAATGTGTTGTTAAATACTGCAAATTCCCTTCATTGAAGCAATGAGATGCTTTCTCAGAAAGAGAGAGCAAAGAGAAGATGAACACTTAGCAAAAAGGAAAGAATATAAGAGAGACTGAAAGCTGATCTAATGGGTAGTATCCCTGCCCATGGCAGGGGCATTGGCACTAGATATATGTCCCTTCCAATCCAAACAATTCTATGATGATTCTATGCTGAAACAAGACAATTCTGAGACTTCTACTTCACCTATGTTTAGACAAAATAATTTCTATCACCTCCAGGAGAGCCTGACACAGCTAACTCCCATCTTTAACAAAGCATTAAATACTGATAGCACTGTGTGAAAATGGTCAATTTGGTTTCCCCACTGATTTTTCTCTGAAAGCCCAGACTAGATGGAAACAAAGACAGCTATTTGTCTCTGCTGTATCAGAGTAATAGACAGGGAGCAGGACAGCCCATGCTGAAAGCCCTGCTGATTTTTCCCAAGTGGAAAAAGGCTTGAATAAAACAAGGGTTTTCCTTAGCAGCAGAGGAGGGCACACTCACTGCTTCAGACCCCATTTCAAACCAAAGGAAAAAACCTGAACAAATAAAGTATGAAACATAGTAAGCAGAATCAGAGCAGTTACTCCACTACCAGACAGCCCAAAATGACCAACTGCTGCAGCCAAGTCCTGCTCAAAACAGGACATGTTCACCATTAGCTCTCAGGCTGCGAATATTACCATACCTTCACTGAAATATGTGACATGTTAGCAATGTTCCCCTCAGCTCATTCACTCTAAAGGTGGCTGCACTCCCACCACTCCCTCTGCCTTATTAATTTGCAGAGTGTTTCTCTTGATAGGCAGCCAGGCTTAAAGCGGCCACTTTTATCTTCAAGTCTAACTCCCCACTCATACATTTCGAGAAACACTTCGCACCTTGTAAACTTTTAGATGGCACTACTGAGCCAAAATGGACTCGATATTTTTAAGGACTCATGGACCAAGTCTGCCTGAAGTATGAATGAATCATCTGCATTCATGCCATAGAACTGGCCATGAAATATCTACTGACTCAGTACACTGTCAGCAGAATATGCTTAAGCATAGCCTTTTTTTTCTTTTTAATTATTTAACAGATTTTAAACATTAACTTTAAATGAAAAATACTAGGATAGGAAAAGAATTTCTAATCCAAAAGTATCCTCACGTTTTATTAAAAATAATTAATTGACCCCCTGATAATTCGTAAGATGCATGCTACGTTTCTTATAGCTCTTTTCTATCTGTAAACATAGATAAGGATAATTAAGCTGACTTGCTAAAGCCCATGATTTCCTAGGCCAAGTGAGAGTGAGATCACCTAAAGTCACAGGATATGTCCATATTGATGTACAAGTTCAATCTCAGCTAAAGGGAGCTGCCCTACCTGCCCCCCAGACCATACCCTGTCGCTCGTCACGAAGCCGTTCCCACTCTACATACTTCTTCAACAAGGCCCTAACCTGTGTCTCAGATTCACCTGGGCCACACGGTGTCAAACCACCCTGCATAACCTCATGGTACATTATTGTTGGTGGCTGGAGTTAGTTTCAAGCTCCCTCACACCTTCTCTGTGGCACCCTCCCATCTCAGCTGTGCTGACCCCACTGCTTGGGAGCTTCCAGTGAAAACTGAATTACCAACCCAAGCCTGGATTCAGAAGCCTCTGGGAAAAACAGAGAAACAGCACGGTTTGCTTGGGGTAGGGCACCAAAGAACATCTGAGAGGAAAACGCCCCTCAGAAGCAATGCTCAAGCAACAGGATTTCACAGACCCCAGGAAATCAATTCCCCCCAAAACACCTCTGAAGCACAGCTTTTTGCTCAGATGTTAAGTTGCAGAAATGTCCCTTCTGAACTGCTCATTTTTCTTCTCAGTAATTCCTGTATCACTTTTCTTCAATTTAAACATTTAAATGGAAGCTGGTTTATCTTTGCCAGCCTAGAAATTCAACCAGAACTTTGAAGCTCTACTTTTGTTTTCTTTCTGTCTCCCCACCCCCAGCTGCAATAAAAGATCTTGTAGGTGTAGTGTTCATCTCTGCCCTCAATGGATATGAATAGGAACAACTGTCATGGGTTTTGGCTACTCTGCTGATCATTGTATGGGGGAGAAGAAACCCTCAGCAGTCTCCCAGAGGGGTTGGCTATCCTATACCCACTGAAGAAAGGAGGAGCAATAATTTCATTTTAGCATGAAAATGAGATCACTGGGAGCCCACACCAACTGAGCCAAAATTTTACACTGTAACTTCTAAGAATAAAAATCTTGTTGAAGTAATGGTGTGGTGTATAAGCAGTGGTTCAAGACCTGCAAGAATACCTCTTGGGCTGAATGCAGTTTCAGAAAGAGACAACTGATTTTATTTCTGCATAACGATTCTTCATGATACTCATTTGGAGAGTCAAAGCATCAGTCTTCTGAGAGTCTCAGCTTTACAAGTGAAAAGAATTTTTCATTCTTCCTTTTAGCACAGCTCACCCTTTCTTTATAGATATTTATCAGGCTTGGGTGAAAGCTGTATCTACAAAATTATAAGAAAAGTAGGTTGTGTTTAAAAAACAAAGCAGCACTTTAAAAATTGTTTTAAAGTTAGTAATTCTTTAAATGTTAATTAATTTCAGCTTGGCTTGTCCATTTTAAAACTTCAGGGCCACATCCAGGAACTTAATACCTGCAATACAATTTTAAAGCTGCAAAATAATCCCTTTATGGCAGGTAACAGAGCACTGTTGGACTTGGTAAATGGAATTAAAATTAACTGGATTTTTAGCAATGTGAGGATGTTAGAATTAGAGTTGTGAAGGCAGTTAAGTATATTAGTAGGATGGATAATTAAAAATTACCTTCCCAAAAGAGGAAATCCCATCTATTACACATTTGTTAAAATTTTAGATTGGACAAGTGACATCACAACCTAATTCCTGTTCTCTTTATATTTCTGCAGCACTTTGTGGGGTGCCCTGTACCAGAATCTTAAATGATGTGTCAGAATGTAAGTTATGCAACACCAAAAGTAAGGATATTTTTCAACTGAATGTTTCAATACCTAATCTGAATGTACTGTGGTGGATAGAAGCAGAGAATGCTAAAGAGGACTCGGCATCACTGAACTGGCAGATACTGCAATTCATTTGCCATCTCATGTTAATTAGCTTTCCTTGTTATTCAGGGAGTGGAGCACACTAGGAAAAAGTGGCACGTTTCATGCTTTCTGGACTTGATTGAGATCACATCTTTTCAGCAGCAGCTGGCACTTCCACGGGCACTGTCAACCAGAGTAGGCTGTAGCTGCGCTGGATTTCCAACCAAAAGCACTTGGCTCTTTGCAGAGGAGCAACAGCAGGAGCTTGCAAAGGCCTCTGCAAGCAGAAGCTCAGTGCTACAAGAAGGAACCACAGAACTGGGAACCAAGTCTCTGTGATCAGTTATTCTCACCATGAATATTCACTGTAACAAAATTTTCAAAACCCTTTGATTGGAGGTATTCAAAACAAGAAGCCTGAGAACAATGATGGGTAAGGGAACCAAACAGGGATTCAGGAGGGCTGAAACTATTCTATGTCCAACCCTGTCTCTGTTTCACTTACAACTGCTTAGTTTTCCTATGCCTCATCTGACCACTCATTAAAGTGAGAATAATAATATCCATGGACCTTTTTCAAGTTATTTGTGATTTATAGTGAAGAAACCCTACCCAAAGACTAGGTGTTATCCTACCAGTCATGTTATTGCCTTTGCTTGCAGCTGGTTCTTCATTGGAAAACAGAACATGGACCCTCAAATTCATAAGGAAATGTTGGCCTCAGATTGGAAGACTAGCTAAATCTTTCATGTGGAACCAAAATAATAGAGGACTGCAAAACTCCGCTACCAGCAAAAAAACTACAAGTAGTCAGCCAGTATCACACCTTGGGGACAGAATGAAGGTAATCTGGTCAATTAGTATCACAAATACCAAAATCTATCTCCTGTGCTCCCAGTATATTAATTTTCCTAACCTTAGTAATGTTGCATATAGTCTGCTTCTGGTGTTTTCAATCACAACTTCATCTAAGCAAAGCCATCAGTGTGGGAATTACAAAGTTACTGTTCCTTCCCAGCCTCGATCATGCCATTAATTCATCACTGCTACTGTGAACATCAAAATGTTCTGTCAAACACAGCCTCTAACACACGAACATGCAATCCATCTCAATATGGGAGGGGATTCTGGGGCTTTTACTATATCAATGTATAATCCACACCTTTTTATGACATTTGCACCGTGAGAAGCTGTAAGTTTATTCTCAGTGATGCTAATGGACACAGTTCAGGCATAATTCTCATGCAGGATCTGGAATATGAATCCCACCATATGTTACATGGTAACACCCGGCAAGACATTAGATAAGTTTGTGGCCCACTTAGGAAGCCTGTAAAGGCTTGGTTAGCTACCTGGTCAGTAGTAAGGCAATATGCAGGAAGAACAAGTTGGTTTATATTGATTGTGGAGTTTTCACAGTCAGTGAAATTCAATTTAATTAGTATATTGTGCCTTCTGTCTACAACCACTACCTAAACCTGTAGCAATTACATACATGCTGCAGACAAAAGATCTGCAGAGTGAGGAATTATCCTTGTTGTCTATGGTTTAATGAACCAAAACCATGGTATAACCAGGACTGAAAAATACCAAGAAATTGATAACATGCTCAGAGCAGCGTTCCCCACAGGACTGAAGAGTAAAGAGCAGAGATATAGATTGTGCCTTCTTCAGAGAGATGGTGTGGCACATTGTAAGGAATAATGGTTGGCACTCACTCAGTTCCTTTGTGGTGAAGCCTGCAGAGGCATCTTAACCTGTCACAGCTAATGGGTTTTGCTACAGATGCCAAGGCATAACATGGTGAAAGCATTTGAAGAAAGAGGCATAAAAATATCTAAAGCATTGATAGTCTCAGGGGCAATTTAAAAAAAAAAAAAAAATCCTTTTCTTTTTTTCTGCCCAGTTGGTTTTCAGAAGCCCCTACAAACACTGGAGGAGAGCAAAATTAATGAAGAAGTAATGAAATAACTGATGAGAAAATAGACTGTACAAGTTTTTTTAAGTAATACAAAATCATTACAAAGTCCTGGCTAGGCATGCATTTTTAAACAATGGCTGTAATAACGGAAAATTAGGCTCTATGACTTATTCATAGACTTCTGGCTAACACTGCTCTCCGTTTCAGGTAGTTCACTTTATAAATAGCATCTTTAGGTGAGATGCTACTGTTTTGGCCAGGCAATATGGAAAGTAACTGCCTGTTCTTGTGAATTAGAGATCGTTTGTCTGCATTCTATAACCACATCTGAAGACAGAAATTTCAGTGCAGAAATGGAGGAATTGCTTCTGTTTGGAAAGGTAGAGAGAACTCCAAGCAACAAATATGCACTTTCAACTTTAAAACTGCAGTTGCCTGTTTGATATAGAAATCATAAAAATTTAAAGGAAGAAAACAGTATTTGATGAGTCTACAATCTTTATACTTAAGGGATATTCAGAGGACCTATAAATCCTCAGTGGAATTAATAACTGAGACTCTTGAAAGCTCTAAAAGGAAATATTAAATATGCAAAATCTTGGTGAAAAGCATAATTAAGGCCATAAATGCCTAAAGGTTTAAAGGGCAGGCTACCTCTCTCAAAGATTTTCCAGTATAACATTTATATGGAAGTATAACACAATATATTTTTTAAGCAGCATTCTATATTACCTTTTTTGCACCATTTTTTATCTTTTCCTTTCAGTGTTATATAGTGTATTTTAGAATACAGTTTCCAAGATCTCCTGAATTAAATGGATGACATGAAGGCCCACACTCTTGTTTTCTGTTATTAAAAGGTTAAAAATTTCACTCCAACTTCTCAAAGTTAATAGTGTCTTCTGTGCAGAGTAAGTGGCATTTACTTATAGGACTGAGGTTTTCCCTTCTCTTTTATCATAATTTTTTTCTCTGCTCTTCTAATATTCTCTAGTTGGCTGTTCTCCAATTTTAAGCACAGTTTTTAGTTAAGGAGGAGGAAGCCTCCAGCCTTGACACAAAAGTCCTAAGACCTACAGTTGAGTTAGCCCAGCTGTGAATGGAAGAAAATTTCTCTCCTTGGTTCCAGGCATTTCAACATTTACATTGAGTGCTTACAGGTGGATTTATATGAGACCTATATTTATATATATGTCACCTGATCTCTCTTGAAAGCTTTCTCTTGAAACAAACACAGCAATACATCATATTGCTTACTGAATGAACAAGGACACTGTTTTCAATAGTCCTGAATGCTTAATTTAAATATTTTAAAGACAATAGGCAATTCTTACCTTTGCCTATCAGGTCCTTGTGTTTTCCAGAACATGCTCATTTGATAATAATATTGATCTTCAAGTGGAGAGGAAAAGAATCAGAGTTTGGGTTTTTTTGCATTAACTTGTAGATAGAAAATATTTTCATTTTGTACAAAGTGACTTGCAGTAAAATAACCATTCATTATGGCACAGCCTACACACAGTTTCCCCCTCTCCAAACTGGCACTTTTTCTTGATGCTAACCCCACCCCATGTATTTGGAACACCTTCCCTCTTGGCAGGGATTTCTGCTTGCTTTTACATCTAAGCATTTCTGCTCACAGCAGGTTGTGAAGTAATGGAAGTTAATATCACACAATTCTGATAACCATCTTGCTTTTTCTTCCTCAGTTCCACTGTGTCAGGAATTTAGCAGCTAAAATACAAAAAAAAATATATAATCCTGGTAGATTTAAAGATTAGTTTTGTACCATTTGAAAGAAGTGATTCCAGGCCTCTCTTAGGCAGTTTCGTTGCTTTGTAACTCAAGAGCCTGACAGAGTGAGGCAAGTGAAGTGGAATAGAGATATTCACATGACAGAACTCTAGCAAGATATAACAGGGCCCTTCCAATTCTATAAAGTCCAAAGCTGTGATTTTTCTCCTGATATGATTACTCACTTGTTAGCCCAGCCCATGCTTTTTGCCAGAGTCCTGGAACTGATCAAGTTGGATTCTTCAGTCCAAAAGCATTCTTACATCTTCCATTCCTTTTACACTGTTGTAATGCATATTTGGCACTGAAGAGCAAATTTCAGGGTAAAAAGATAAGAAATAGGGCCATCCCAGGTCAAAGGTAGCTACAGACATTAATTCCCACAAATATTTAGATTATTCAGTGTAAGTTTTATGAATGCTATATTGCAGCATAGAAATCAAAATGAAAACAAAAACGAAAGCATCAGCGATGAGGCAATTTTAAGCTGCATCCTTTCAGAGTACATTTGTGAGCATCACTAGGAAGCCTGCAGTCTGCCAAGAAGAAGAGATGATATATTGGTTGATAAAGGCTTTGTCAGAATGTCAGTTCTTTAACTGCATGTTTTGTTGTCATAACTGTTCAGCTATGTATGTAAATTTGAAATATAAATGGCAACCAAACTCTTCAGAACTAATTTAGCCATGTAGGCACAGATGCCTAGGTAATACAGGAGTGTATGGCTCTGTCTGGATTAGGATTGAAAAAGATAATAATGATAGCATCAGAAGATCAGGAGAGTTCTCCCCTATGACCTTCCTAAAGATGGGAGGAATTTTATGCTGCCACTGGGGGATATTTCATGTTACACAGTAGTTATGATACCCTGGATCACTGGACTCTCACGACTGTTTAATGCCAACAGGAGCCTGATTATCAGGTTGTTATTTTTCTTTGCACAGCTGCTGTTCTTCACATTTTATACATTCATCCATGAAGCAGTGAAATGGGACTCCCTGGACAACTTTTGAAGAACTGGGCTGTGAGCTTGTTTGTTGCTCCATGACACCTACTATTTGGGCAATTAGGTATCAAAGTTTCCTTCAGCTATTTCTAAACTTCAGGTTGCTTTTGGTCTGATTCAAAGCCTGACATAAAATGCTATCCAAGTAGCTCAGTTCCACTTTAAATGGATGACTGTTCATGTCTTAAACTATACACATTACCAGAGTATATCATGCCAGCTCCAGCACAGCTGACAGATAAGGCATAGAGATATGGGAGGCCACCCTGGGCCACAGGTTTAGAGCATGTATGGGAAATATGGCACATCTGACACTCTTTTTAAAAGGAAAAGAAATATGTGAAAAAAAGAAGGGATTTTTGACTTTCTTTAAAAATAAATAAAGAGGCAGTGAAACATCTGAGCTGCCTCAAACATGGCTCCGAACACTGCAAGGGGATGAAACATGGGATGTCTCCCAGCAAAGTCAACTCAATGGCATGTCAGATGGGGTGGCAAGAATATGATATATCAAGCTACTTTTTTCATATTTAGTCTTTTTAAAAAGAAGCCATCATAGAGCATGCAATAGATATTTCTGACCAGGTATTCCTAGCAAAAGCCACTGAACTGTCAGTTCAACTTTACTGCCTACAGCAAAGCATGTCAGACAAGAATGATGCATGTCACCCTCTCCTGTGCAAAAGAAAGCCCCTAAATCCAAAAATCCAACCACTATAAACCAGGATATAAACTGTTAATTTACCATTTTATCCTATTCTCTTTTTTTCGAGAGACACAACTGAGAAAGTAAAAATAATCCTGACCGGATTCACAGATGAGGTGATAATTACCTCCCTCCTACACAAAATCCAGCTAACTAGAATTTCTTCAGGGAAGGAATAAATATATATTTCCACTTCAACCCATAGGGCTGGCATGTGATTATTCTGCAATTATTACAGAAGCTGGAGCAGCAAGTGTTGCCACTCCTAACACATGGAGTCTTGTGGGTCATGGATGTGCCTGTGCCTGTACCACACACTCCTCCTCTGGTCCCCATTAGGTCTCATCTCTCCCCTGCACATGTTTTCTACCAATATGTAGCCCACTCAATTCCCATTTCAGAACCAGCTCCAAGTGACTTTCTCTGATTCTCTACCCATTTAATAAGCCTGATGTCCCGAGTTCTTTCCTGGTGCAAAGAATATAATTAATAAGCCATTCAATCCATCATATTGACCTGCATTATTTTAAATTAAAGTTAATGGTAGCAATGAAAATAGGATTATAAGGTTAAAATAAATGTACTGCATATCTTCGTACCATTTCTTTTAAGTCAAATAGATAAAATTTACATGAAAATATAGCTTTCTCACAGCCAGATCATCACTAGGTACATACATCATGAAGGTCTAATGCTTTCTCTTGTGCAAAACTTCTGGTACCTGATACTAACACATCTCCAAAGGCATGCAATAGTGTTGTCATCCTTTACAGAACTACCAATTCAATCATATGTCTAATTTTTTTTAATTAACTTTTTTTTCCCCCCTCATGACACTCAAAAGTAGGAAGAGCATCTCCTTCATCAGATAGGAACATTTTCCTGTAGGTAGGAAGGCAGTTCATACGAACCATACCTTAGTGCTCAGCTTAAAAAATTACTCATGCTATTCAACGTGGAAAAGGCTGTTGATAGCACATAAACAAAAAACACAAGACAAAAAACAAAGTAAAACTGACAAGCAACAAATATGTGATGTATCTTCCCTCCTTAGGGAGCACTGATATAACAGACAATAGGATTTGGAGAAATGTGTGTATCCAACTGTTGTAGAATAAATACCTGCTTGTGTACAAATAATACTTCATAAATCCATTGCAGGAGTAACTAATGTAATGGGCCATTATAGGGCAGTTGCTAGTAAAGGATTACTGAGAAAGCTGCTGAAAATCTCTCATGCTTGATACGGCCCAGTGATTCACTAACCCTGCAAATGCTTTCCAAGACAGAGACCTACAGCTTTGCCAGCCTGGAACCCCAAATACTAAGAGCAGCATGTCAATGATTGCTTCATCCCCAGTGACCACTGCAGAACTGACAGCCTCTAAATTACTGCCTGAAAAGCATATTGTGTGCCTTCTGACAAAAGAATGAGAAGGGAAGGGAAAAACCCAACAACTCGTGTAACATCATCCGCTCCTCTGAGAAGATGGCATGGTTCAGCCTTTCACTTCTTTAACCCAAGGAACCAAATGAAAAATATATGACAACAAACAACCTGCAAACAGTTCCCCATCTATTACACAACTGAAATCATCAGAAATGAGCTTGTTGAAATAACAAATGAACTTGCAATTGCTTTGCTTCGCATAACTCCCATACGTTTTTAGATATGTTTTGAAAGACAACTTTTTTAGATTAATAAATGCCATGTGATATGCTCGTTGTTGTAATGAAAAATATATGACAACAAACAACCTGCAAACAGTTCCCCATCTATTACACAACTGAAATCATCAGAAATGAGCTTGTTGAAATAACAAATGAACTTGCAATTGCTTTGCTTCGCATAACTCCCATACGTTTTTAGATATGTTTTGAAAGACAACTTTTTTAGATTAATAAATGCCATGTGATATGCTCGTTGTTGTCCACTGAGGACTGGGCCCAATCACAAAGCTTTTGGACAACTTTTTTAGATTAATAAATGCCATGCGATATGCTCATTGTTGCCCACTGAGGACTGGGCCCAATCACAGCTAAAAGCTTTTGCCACTTAGAATATGAATGGAGAACACCACAGCACAAATGGAAAAAATATATGTTTATGGTTATGAGAATATGCAAATAGGCTGCCTGGTCTCCATAATGTCCTTGCCATGCTCATACAAGATTTGTATTTCTCACAGGGAATTGAGTTTTACAGAGCTAAGGGTAAGGGGGTAAGGAAGCAAAAATATCTTCCATGGGAAGGGCAATGGTATTCCATACCTTCTCTCCCTGACTCAGATGAAGTAGGACCTACTCACTGTTTTGTTTCTTGTTTCATAATACAGCTAATTATTGAAACCTCGCAAGCTCAACAGTGATTTTTGGGTACTGAAAAGGGACTTCTCGTAAATAAAATAAGAATGCTCTCATTCCCTTAGTTGTGGGGAATGTGAATTTTCTTCCAGCATGAGGAGGATTTGCATTTTGTTTTCCACACTGCATAAGCCAGAACAGAGCTGAATGGGCTGGAAATGGAAACTCCTCCAAAAACTTCTTCCAATGAGACTTCAGCCAGAAATCAGATCTGGTGTAAAGGTGACCCAATTCAAAGCAGTGTCTGAAAATGTGTGGACACTTTCTCTTCTTGAAAGTAGTGTTCACATACCTCTAACAGCTTCGGATCATAAAGATGCTTCTTTATCACTTGTTCCCTTTATTGGCAGATGCACCAGGAGAGTTAAATCAAAGGGACTGGGCTACACAGCAGAGTTGCTGATGGGAAAGTCAACCTTGATTACTGGTCAACTCAGTTCTTACTAAACCCAAGTTTACCTGCACGTGTACAATATGGGTGCCTCCAAGTCATTCATCATGGACTGCAAAACTCGTCACCATAAACACCAATGCACTCTGAGCACAGAGGTTATGGTCTTCTCACAGACAGGAAAGTCCCTTCTCTGCTCAAGGTGCAGGTTGTCTAAACACTGAGGCAGAAGGCTGAACTTAAGCCTGCTTAAACTCTGATTTGGGAGAAAAAGTAAGACCTTTAATGTTCAGACTTGTTAAGACCATCACCTTGGATGGCCTCTAATTTCAATGACAGTGAATTAAAGTAAGCAGTGTAAATCAATCTAGTTTCTAGGACAACAACAGAAGTATAAAGAACGCATAAATGAAACCAAGGAAGGAATACCAATACAGACTTTGCTGAGTAGAGTTTCCAGGTATGTCTTTTTTTAGGGGTTAATTTTGTTTCTGTGCCTGCTTACAGCAGGTAGCACCACTTTAAAAGAGAAAGACAGTGTTTTCTGTGAAATATTTAACAGTGTAAAAGTCTCCACTACTTCAACAAGAACCCCTAATGCAAGCTTGACAAACAAAGTTAATAAAAGTGAAACAGCCATGATAGAGGTAATGGGTACAAGGAAAGGAGACATTTATTTAACATCCACA
>NW_008693028.1:67142-79589 GCF_000695815.1 Acanthisitta chloris | reverse complement strand
TCTTTCCTTATTAAATGTCACTGCCATGGATGACTGGTCCAATGTGTGTGATCCAATTGTAGCACTGTATTTAGCATGTCTGTTCATCACACAGCATGGAAGCCTGCATGGATACTCTCCAGTTTTCCTTTTCCTTGTCATTACTGAACTGCATGGGTGTAACAGCTTTTATGTGGTTTGCTGTGGTTTTTTTTTTAAATAATCTGAAAATGGTCTTCACATTCTGCATCCAATATGTGAGTAAACACTAGGTGAGGGTTAGGGAATGCTCTGCTTGGCCTTTGATGCAGCATGGTCTGGGATACATATGGCACCCTTAGAAAGAAAGTCTTGAGTGTAGGAAAGCATAGGTTATGAAAATGATCAGAGGGAAAAAAGTTAAATGAATAGATAAATAAGTCTTAGTATTTCTCACACATTTGTTTTTATTTAAATTTTTATGATCTTTGAAAAACACCTTTTGAAAGAGACAGTATGTCTAAGATATTACTTTACTGTCAAGTCATCAGTGTCTGCTGTAGCAGAGCAAAACCAGGAGCAGATGATATCAGATATACTCTACTTCATAGAAGCCGGAAAACACAAAGATTAAATTCTACATCAGAATGATTTTACACACAATATTTGTAGTATACATAATACATTTAATTCCAAATGATGCAAGTATTTTGTTTTATGACCACTAAATACAATACTGCTCTGCAAATCTACCTACTTACCAAAGTGCTTAAAAAAATCTCTGACTCTTCTGTACTCATCATCAAATGCCACTTGTACCTCATAGCATAAATATGAATTTTTCAGCTAAGAGCACTGGAGAAAGGGAACTGACTACAGGAAATAATAACCACATCCAAACCATCTGTTAGAAAAAAAGAATGACTCAAACCAAAATACTGAGAACAAGTGGAGACTACAACAACTAAAAATATATACTTTATCACTAGCACTTCTCTAAAACCCTTAAAGCAGCAATTTGAGCCACAGTAAACATATAAAGAAATAAGTAATCTGTTTGTCAATGTTTGCAGCACAAAAAATATTAATAAATAAACATCTCATCTCTGTGGCAGACCTAAATGCAATAAGCTCTGACAAAAACAAAACATATCCTTAAAACATACCATTGCAAACACTTCTTCCAATCTGTTGAAACACACCTATGGAGATCTGAGGAGATCACTTTTTCTCTTTTTTTTAACTGCATTTTTTTTCCAGTGTTAAAGAAGTGACTGAAAGGAAGGCTACCTGAGATTACAGAAGGAGAAGAAGAAGGAGGTGGTGTAGAGGGACTCCCCACTGGAAAACAACTAGTTGTGTAAAGTACTGAACTCCCAGGTGCTCAGTGAGCACAGGAACAAAACAGAGACTATAATTTTAAGGCTGATCCCATGTTATATGCCAATTTTTATTTCATACAGGAAACACCAACTATTACAAAACCCATAGCAATTGGGCAGCTGATCCTGCACTAGGAGGACTTTGCCAAGACAGATATGGAAGTGTTTTACACATACCAGTGTGCAAATATTGACAGATACTAAAAGTGGGTTTATTGGTTTTGTTGGGGCTTTGGGGGGGGGGTGTTTCTGGTGGTTTTGTTTTGTGGGGGTTTGGTTTGGTTTGTTTGTTTGTTTGTATTTTAAGTAGAGAAATAAGGGTGAAAGAGGAGGTTAAGAAACTTTCTAAATCTCACATGATAAATAAAGGGCCACACAGCGCAAGGGGACAAGGAAGAACCTAACTGTAAGCAAGGCTGACACCCTGCAAGAGGTTCAGTGGTAAATTAGCCTTCTGTGTACCAGGTATGAACAGAAATGAGATGATACAGAGCAGAAAATGTGGATATTCATAATCAAGTAACAAATTATTTGGTATACATAAGGCAGTACTAAAAATTACCACGTCCACCTGTTTAATTCTTCTTTAAAAATTTGCTACCTGTTCTTAAATGAGTTTGCAAATGACAAATCAGAATTTGCATTTGGAGTTAGCTGTTTCTGAGATTTGCCACTCTTTCTCCCTTTTTTATGGCTTCCCAAAGCTGGAATTCACAAGGATTCTGAATGAAATCCTTTTGGGTCTCATCACTGGAATCAAAGGAAAACAAATATCTGGGGGAAAAGGTTATTCTGGAAATCAGGTCTGTTGAAAGGAGCTGACATATTGCCCAATGATGCAGCTTGATTGGTTGTAGCTGTCATTTTACTGTAACTTATAAAGGAATACAAAACTATATCACAGCCATGGCAGTCAAAACAAGACTTCTTAAAAATAAATGGTCTTGAAACCCATTTGGCCAATTTATACGACAATTAGGTAAGACTCTTATTCAGTGTACACTTCTTATTTCACTAGCAAATAGCAGCTAGAATAACTTGGTTGAAGACTGATAACCAGCTACTGAAGGCTGAAATATCAGAACTCAATCCTTTCTCCCTGCTCAAGAAAAGCTTATTTTTAATGACCTCACTAGTTTGATTTCATAACATCTCTGTAAGGGCATTCTTGATGTATTTTTACAATTTTTCCCTTCAGAGAGAAGATCACCATTCATTAAAGCTGAGATACAGTGTAGATGGATGCTTTTGGTTACTCTCCAGTGATATCCATGCAGTTTATTACATAAGCAGTTTACTGCAGTGAAGTCATTGTGCTGTGTCCAGCCACAGAACAGCTTCTATTTGTTAGACTCCTCAGCTACTGTTTAATCACTTTCCTCCAAACAGGTAAGCATGCTTCCTTGCTATAGCACACCTTTACTTTATCATTTGTTTTCAGTTGACATTTCCTTTCTTTTTCGTAAAATTTTTGCTTTTATACTGTAGATGATTACATAAGTGATTTATTACAGAACCTTACTGCATTAGGGGGCAAAATTTGTTTAAAATAAATCCAACAGCTACAGTAATCCCTTAGGGCAAAATGTACTTCCACTTAATTTCTCTACTGTGTATTACACACCATATAATTGCTTAAAACAGGAGCTACACATACAAATTTTGCTTGGCACCAAGTACCTGGCTTCAGAGAGTACACTCAAGTTACATGCTGTGTTTTGCCACAAATCCATTGCACCACCTAAAGTATTTCAAAGAGATCACTAATAGAAATATTTTGAACTACCTAAAATAAATCAGCAAGTAAGCAAACCACAGTATTTTGCTAAAGGTTATATTAAAATAAGCCACAGTGTTTCTGAAAGATATTTTATATGTGCATGGCTTGAGCATTCCTCATGCCCTTTTTCCAAGGCACTAAATAAAATCATGAGACAAACTTTAGAGATGGAAAATATCTGCTAGATCATTTAGACCATCCCAGTGCCAGTTCAGGATTGTTTCCTTTATTTTCTAGTGTTTTGTCAAACCTACTTTTAAATACGCTGTATGTTCCAAGTAATGAGATTTCCACTACTTTCCCCTGGGAAATACATTTATATAACAACTTTCTTCCCCAAGGATCCCAAAGTGTTTTATAAAAATATACATACAAATCACTTCCCCACTGGAGTACAATCACTTATGAGGCACAGGGTGGCAGCCAGGAGGGAAATGATACACAGTACTCTGCAAATTTATAGCAGGAGGTAAAATGCTGCCCAAGGACAGAGGGGCAAATCCCTATACTGATGACAAATGCCAGGAACTCATACACATCCACAGACAGCAAATAGAAGCATGCTTTCAACCTACACAGGCAGAAATGAGCTTGAGCACCTTAAAAGGCAAAGGCCATTTAGGACAGAATTTGAATGCACAGTCCTAAAGACCAGGAGTAACTTAACAAAGTAAATATGTCATCCTGGTAGGAATACCAGAATATGGACTATATTTCTGAAACAACAACTGACTTGTTTTACTGTGTTCTGGATCATTCCATCCACACATATACTGACACTGATGTTAGGACAGTCTGTCCCTAAACCCTGGCTGCTCCCAGACATGCCAAGTCCACTCGTAGCCCATGTCATTTATGTTGGGCTTAATGTTGGCAAAACAGACCCCAACCATAAATGCACTGAAGACTGCCTGCTTGTACCTGTGGGCAGCCAAGTGAGGAAAGAGAAAGAGGAATCCAGGAGGAAGGGATGATGGCTTGGTGCTGGCAGATCACTGTGCTTGAGACCAAGTGCCATTGTACATTAAAAGATCAGAGAATTATAAGGGCTAGGAAGCAAATAATGCCAGAAACTACATCATATTTGGGAGGTTAACAGTTTCCAAGTTCAAACCCCTTGGGTGGAGTTCAGGGATTTTCAGTGCAGATGGTTTGTAGGCAGAGGTTGAGAGTAATGGGAGGGTCAAATCTTATTATCAGTATTGTTTTAGCAACCTTTGCTCATCTTAGGGGGACAATGAGAGGAAACAGGACAACCTGTGCTCTGAACCTTCCTTCTGCTTGGTTTTGGACATGAGAATTGTTAACAGACCTCCAGTCTCTTTGCTCATCTTCATCTAGGAACTGGTCTTACATACAGAACACAAGTAAAATTTACAAGTGATTAAGGCATCTTCCTCTCACTAGCAAGGCCAGACCTAGCTTCTTGGATCCTCTCCACCTGGAAGTACACAGGGTATTTGTAAAACTGAACTAACAGATACTGGACCTGGATCACAATCATTAAGCATATTTTTAGGATAGATGAACAAAGGAAGCATTTCCCACCTCGCCTAAAAGTGGATAATTTTCTGCATTTTCCCAGTGGGACACCGTATCCGGTGATTTACTTTTAACCACGGAACTCACACTGCAAAGGCTTCTGCCCTGCTTCATGCATGTTATTCACCTGAAAACCTGAACTCATCTGCTGTGCATAAGCACTCCCATTTGCCCAGGCTGCAGTACAACATGGCAAGTCTCACTATGGCATTGCAAGTGTATACCTGTCCTTGCCTTCAGTAACCACCAAAGAGATATGCCATGCCTCTCTCTTCACTGATGAGCATATTACTTCCACGTAACATGCAGAAATGAGGTTTGATCCTAGAAAGAGAATTTAACAGGTCCACATTAATGCTCCTTGTTAGCAAATCCCTGTCCCATTTGACTCTCCACCGTGCCTGCAGTTGTACAGACACTGTCAAGTCATTTGATTCAGTGCTACTGAGAGTCTTTGTGCAGAGGTGAGTCTTTGATCCTTGCTGGTGTTGAAGGAACATGGATGTGATTTCTGAGGGTTTTGCATAAGTTTCAAGTGTGTGAGATTATGGGTTCATAGTACAGTTCCCTAAATGTCTATATTTGTTGCCAAGATGGCACTGATAATGAGTGTATTAGCAATGCAAAGGTGGAAAGATAAGTCATTATCCTGGGGATTAGCCCAGCTCTTCCATAACCTGCTCTAAACAATGAGCTGATATTGTCAGATAAAAATGAGCATGGAACATTACACTGAACAGAAACATATGTTCTTGCCCTCCCCAAAACCTAGGTATCAAAAAGCTGGTCCTGCATTCATGCACAACATTTTGCATATTCACAGCTTTGTCCACTTAATTTCACAGACATGCAAACTGATACTCTGATCACAGGAATGCAGAGGGGGATAACCATATCAGAATGACTTCAGACTAGGTCCTGACCACTGTAAGCCCAGACAAGCAAGTCTGAAACAGCAAAGGAGTTCATTTTTTCTGAAAACACTAGATCACAACATTTTTTATCTTGACCAGCAATAATACCTACATATTAACTCAGTTACAAAGACAATATCCAGGCACACACAGAGCTGCAGGATAAGGTAAAATGCTTCAGCAGTTTTGCATGACAACAAAATGAAGAGCAATACATTCAGGGTGTTATTGAGTTATAAACTACAACTGCTCTATTTAGTGGTTAGAAAATCTGCCATGTGATAGAGCCAAACAATATCATTTTCCATGGGATGAGTGATGCAAATGCTCACACCCTCCAAATTTATTCATCTACGTAGTTTTGGTTCCAAAGATCCTCCATTGCATGTATACTGAGAAACTGCCCAGGCTGGACAAGCAGATGTTCTACAGATTTTGGATCATGACGGCGATTCTCCTACCATTTCTGACAGCTAAATAATCAGTCAGTGCCAAAGCAGCATATTCAACTTAAGGGTTGCCAGCAATCAGACACCCACACCTTTCTTCTTAAGAAGTATAAAGATTTGAAAATCAGGAGAAGTAGCATCATCCACTGCCAGATACACTTGCATCCTCCTTGTACACAGCATGATATCGTGCGAGTCCGTTAGGGTTATTTATGTCATTAAATTTAACAGAAGTGATGAAGTATGTTGTTGAAGATTCTAAGCTATGAAACCAATTCCAGTGTTTCAACTGTACACATTTGTATCCCATACTGTCTCAATGAACACTTTATTTTTAAAAGAAAATAAATTTGGTTGCAGTTACATTACTCAAATGAGGAAAATCATGGCTCTTAGCCAAAAAATAACACCCTACCCTCAAAATTTACTAATCAATTGAACAAAAAAGAAATCAACCCATGTGACTGATGAAAACTCCTTTCCTAATGCCTAATTTCTAGGGATTAAATGTGCTTCCACAAAGAGGAATGTTTTCTAGATAAAATACTAAACGTATGAGTGGAAATTAGTTCATTTCCATTAGAGAGAGAATAGCTACAGCACAGAAAAGATGATTCACTCTTCAGTCAATTCAGAATCATAGAATCAATAAGGTTGGAGAAGACTTTTAAGATCATCAAATCCAACCATCAACCTAGCACCACCACCACGTTCAGCATTACACCATGTCCTCAAGTGCTTGCCTTGCCATTACTTCATTCATGGTCGACTGAGGGATTCTAAACTGTTCTTCCAGCAGTGGGACACATACATTTGTGCTATTTAGGAATTTCCAGCAGATGACTGCATTGAGGAGCTGGTAAGAGGAAGGAAGTCTTTGCTACTTTACCAATATTTTGTCAGACAAGACCACTGCTTTATATACTTTTGAACCCCCATGGCCTTTCATATAACTTGTAAGTGAACAGAAAACTTCCCTCCAGTGCCTGCCAAATTAAACCGCAGCTCCTTGCAAGCCTCTGTGAATAGCTTCTGTGAAGCGTAGTGCTCATAAACACCTTCCTGCAATTCACAGAGATCTCTTTAATAAATTAACAAAGCTGTCACAGAAGTATAAATGGGAAATCATTTTTTAAAATAGAACCATTTAAGATCACACAATTTCAGAAGCCTTTTGCAACATTTTATAATTCCTTTAGGCCACTGCAGGTCTCCTTTACACTTGTGACGATGCCCCTTTCAATTTGCATTTAAAAGACAGTAAATTGCAGGGTTCATAAACATTTTTATAGTGATTTATTGAAGACTAGAATGTCACTCCTGTTCTTCACACTTTAGCAGTCCTGGGAATCGGCTGCAGGGCTGTATGTGTAATCTTGCTTTACCCATAAACTATACAAGAACAAGCCAGTTCTGAAACCTATTATTTATTTATTTTTCTGGCTTAAAAGACATTTGTGGCACTATTTTACATCTATATTTATCTTTCAGTTATAAGATGACCCATTTTATTCAGCCTTCAAGTTATAACCAGGTTTCCACAATTTGCAAAGTACTTGGTTTGCAAATTAGAACTGTTCAGAGACAGGATTGCATTATGCCAATGAACAAAGGATTCTTTCTCTTCTCTTTTTAATAAAACACACAAAATCCACAGACTATTGGATTTATTATCACCACTAGATAACTTTACCATACAGGAATGTACTGAGACTTTTTTTTCTTTATTTAAAACCCAAACCACAGAAATGCACTGTAAAACTTCAACTAGAGAATATTCTAAAGATTCTGCTTCTTGAAAGACAAAAGCAGGGAGAATTTCATTGCAATTGGACCTCTGATACTCCTATCCTCCTTCACAGGCAACAAAGTCACAAAAGAAGGTAAACAGTGCCAAGAAGTGTTGTTTATAAGGGCACTGTGATCTTTCCTGCATCCCAGTGGAGCTTTACTAGGGGGAATCTAGAAACCTCCCTGTACAAATAGTGTAGGGGAAAAAAAAAAACAACCAAGGGAAAAAAAAAAAAAGCCTGCACCTCATTTGCCCTTCCAGTGACCAGGAGGGAGTATTTCTTTCTACTTTTTTCACATTACAATAATGGCTTCACAGCTCTTGAAAAGAGCGCTAGTGCAACAGCAAATGGTGCATGACACGCTGAAGCCCTGGTCTTTGTCGCAACAGCTCCGCTCCAAAGAAAGTCCTTCCTTGCCTTCTTTTCCTTGCCATTAACTGTGATGAAATGAGTTTTTCCCCCTTTTGATTCCACCCCCCTCGCTGTCTATTACAGTCTGACCTGATTGCACTTATGCACAGATTATTTCATAGAGACATCCTTTTATTCAGGTTTGTGAGTTTGCCTGCAAGGTTATCTGTTCACAAAGCAACGCCTCATTCCTCGTGCTCATTTTTTTTGAAATCTGATCTCATTGATAAGAACAAGACCATTCGCATTGCATTTGTCAGATAAGTAGCTCCATGCCAGAGTAATAATTTTTTGTGACTATTGTCAGGGCTCCAGTTAAAATACATCAACCGATAAAAATGCAAGTATTGTAAAAATAACCTTGCACCAGAAGTGTTGGCCCCCCAGTTTTTCCAAGGCACATTATGTCCTTTCCCTTAATAGCTATTTATTGTAGGCAGAGTATCTTCTCCTTTTCACTGGAATTATTTTGAAGAATTATTTTTAAATATTCCTATTCCAGTGCTGCCATTGGTAGCACTGAACTCGAAAGGAAATAAATAAGTAGAGGATCAATGTTGCACTGATTGGTTGAATTGGGTTTTGATTAATTTTAATCAAACGGTTTACTTGATTCTGATATGTGACCGTTCCCAGCAATAACAAACAGATAAATCTCATCACCAGCACACACTGAACAGCAGCACAGGGAGGATACGGACAGAGCTGCAGTTCAGCATGTGTGATCCAACATTAAGGAGACTTTAGGATCACCAGGAAGCCGATTATCTTCAAGTTTGTTTGTGAGAGAATGCTCTGCCCCAGTGCAGCTGAGCTAAAACTGAAGGGGCAGCAGAAAAAAAGCACACACAGAGGTCAAAGACACAGGAATAAAACATCCTAGACAGGAGCCTGGCTTTCTGCATCACCTTGTCATGGAAAGCCATAGAGGCACCAGGAGAGCAAGGCGATGCTTTATGTAAATATTAGCAAAAAAGCAAAGGCAAGAAGCACTGCTCTTCCCTTTCATTCCTTCCTCCCTGCCACCTCCCCGTGCCGGTGGCAGCTGCACAAAGGAGCGGGTGACGCCGGGAGCCAGCGCAGGGCTGGCAGGCAGGAGCTGCATTGAGCAGCCCAGGGCCCGTCTCGGGCTCGGCGCGATGCTGCCGCACACGCGGGCCTGCAGCTGATAACACTGTAATAGTCCTCCTTTGAGGACCAGGGCTCCTGTGTGTCTGAACTGAACTATAATTACTCTTCTCTTATCCTGCTGCACTGTCATGTCCGAGAGGAGAAGAGAGGCAAAGGCTCCTGCTAATGACACATTACCCTCTTGACAAGCACTTGAAGGTTTTATTGTAAATATTCAAGATATAAAACATCTGAGATTCCCTTTTTAATTATAAAAAGCAATTTTCCGTGCCTCCCGTTCACCCCCTCCTGAACTATAATTACTCTTCTCTTATCCTGCTGCACTGTCATGTCCGAGAGGAGAAGAGAGGCAAAGGCTCCTGCTAATGACACATTACCCTCTTGACAAGCACTTGAAGGTTTTATTGTAAATATTCAAGATATAAAACATCTGAGATTCCCTTTTTAATTATAAAAAGCAATTTTCCGTGCCTCCCGTTCACCCCCTCCACTGCCACCAATAGTAAAGTTTAGGCACCGTTATCCTCCGCTTCCTGCAAACAAACCCATTTTCCTTTGTCACGTTAACTCATTGCTAGGAGGGAACTCCAGTATCTCGGGGAAATTATCAAATGTAACGCCTGGAAAATGTGCCATTTGAGCACACATTACTCTTCTACAAAAGTTACATCGCTGCCCCAAAAAGGAGGGGAAAATGTGCATTTATATTAAAAAATTAGGAAGGGGGGCAGGAAAGAAAAAATCCTGAGCAAATGGGTGTTGAGCGAGCATCTCATTGGGTGAGTCTCAGGAGATGTGTCTCTTCCTGAGATGAAAGGTCTTTCATAAACTAAAATATACAGATACGTGAGTTGCAGTGGTAAATCCAGCCTATTTGTGGGTCTCCAGATGAAGGGCTATGAAGCCAAAGACTTATTTACCCTCTGCTCTCAATATCAGCTGTGAGTTGTAGAGGTTACAGAAGCCACAAGATTCCCCAAAAGAGTAGAGAATCCTAAACACTGCGATGTGACGTGGAGGACTAAAAACCCAAACAAATTTTTAATCTGAGATACACAAGAGTGTCATTAATACTTCAGCTTCTATAATAATGGTATCAAGCATTATTTTCCTAAGATGGTAGCATATAAAGACATGTTACTTGGGCCATCCTGCAACCTGAGCTTCTTTCCCTTTCCTATTAATAGGCTGGAATAAGGACACTGGGTGTCCTTCTGTCACATTCATCAGCAGTGGGGTGGGGGGACCAACTAAAAAATTCCAGAAAAGGCTAGCAGCCAAATATCTAATAATGCTTTTTAAAGCACCAGAAAAAACATACTCTAAATATATAATTGACAGAGAAGAGCACCTTGGAATAAGAGCACTAAAAGCACAGACTTGCCACCTAAACCTTGACAACTGCACATTTGCTGGTTCACCTCTAATTTGCTGGTGGGGCTGAATCACTAGATTCCAATACTTATATTTCTGTATGTTAAGACCTGCCTTTAGATGTTCTTCTACTTGCTTATGTGATTTTTTTTATGGTATATAATGCTCCTTTTAGCATTTTGCACAAGTCGGAGTCATTCTGGCATGTGCAACATTGCTAAGAAATATAAAATAAACACAGAAAAATGGAAGAATGCTTTTTTAAATATTGAAATTGGAAACTGGTAGAATCAATGTTCAGATCCATACTAGGGTAGAGACACCTCAGGATTAGCTGTAAGTCTAATTGGCCAAAAATTCTACAAGGCTCCCAAGAACTTTAAGTTCCAATTGCAAACAACAACATGAGATCATGAGATCCTCAGAGTAATCACAGGTTTTCAATTCAGGAGCCTTGTGGTTTCAAAACTCAGACAGTATCTAAATGTTAGCAGCTGATTCAAGCCCTTCTGACAGGGGAGTCCTGCTACTGTAGGAGAAATATATTGATACTTCATTACAGATGAAAGTATTAACTTCATATTTAATATTCATATTAATAATTCCTGTTATAGTACTAAGAATATGGCTATCCAATGACACAGCCGTGTTTTAGCAGTTTGAAGTTGCAGTCTGTTTATTGCCTACACACATACTGGCATACAGTGCTCTAGAAAAAAAGTCCAGCAGAATTCCTGGAAATCTTGGTACTTGCTTAACCTGTATTTTTTTGCTCAAGCTGATTCCAAGTTCAGCTGAAAAACCCCAAAACCTAAACAGATAGCAAAAAAAGCTGTAGAAAAAAAATTAGGCTGAAATCTAAATTAATTCATTTATGTGCATCTACAGGTGCATGTAGAAAACCAAATTGCAATGCATAACAAGGGATCTTAAAGCATGTCAGGGACTTGAGTGAATACAGGGCACTGTGCAAAGGAAATCTATGGATATCACATTCCAAACCTTCACATTACAATTCTAGGTATCTGCAGTCTGCTCATACTTGGCCTATTTACTATCTTCCTTGAATTCTAAGAGTTGCCCACAGTGAGAGGAAAGATTATGTGACAGATACAGGAACTATCCATCAGAAATTGGTGCTTTGGGTTCTTGCCTAGTTTGCTTAACAAGTGTAATGGCTTTGATGGCCACCCTGACAAGACTAGACATGGGTTCCTTGTCAGGAGCAAAGTAACACATTGGTGATGGCTGGGAAGCAGCAGTACATTACATGCTGCTGTGGAAATTGCAAACATTTAATGAACATAAACGTCCTGCCAAATAGACATACACGAGGATGGAAAACAGCAGTAATAAAAGTCACTCAGACTCACACATAACAACTCAAGGCTATGCTTGGAGCATGCACATGATTTAAAGAGTGGATACGGCAGCTATTTTCTAACAAATCACATGGATTTGTATATACTACTGACTGCTCTGTGAAGTACATTGAGATAATTAGATAAAAGTTATTCAGAGCTCTTAGAGGTGAATGATTCAAATTAATATTAAGCTATAAGTTACTGAACCCCCCAAATGCCCGATATTAGTACATTGTGGTTCCTACTTTGGGGTGAAACAGTCATTAGCATTTCACACGCTCTTAACAGAAGGAATTGCAGCGGTCAGGCTTAAAATGACCATTTTCTCCATCTTTTCACAACGATTTGA
>NW_008693028.1:16136-67102 GCF_000695815.1 Acanthisitta chloris | reverse complement strand
AGAATTATTCCGCTTCTCTCGCTTTCTGCCTGCTTCTGTCAGAAAGCCACAGAGCATACAATCGCAGCGCACAGCTAACCATATAATTGATAACTCCCCAGTCTATTCACTGTGGGAATCTGTCAGTTAAAGTCTAAAGACACACATGCATGCTATGAAAATGAACTTACATAAGTCTTCCTGTGAACTGAATGCAGCCAACATTTTGATGTTTAATTGGCTGGGTCCGGTTTACCAGCACACACATGTATTTCAGGAGCAGCACACTGTTCTTGGGTTCTTCCTGACAGATCTATTTAGTCAAAAGGAGGTGTATTTTCCCAAGGTAATTGCTCAGAATCATGCTTCCAAAGTCAAACTGATTCAAACTTTGCTTATTCACTCTTTGCAGACACACTAGTAGGACTATTTGAAAGCAAATGAAAAATCCATAGATCAATGTACGGAGCCTTTCCTACACAGTGCCACGGAGGGAGTCTATTTCAAACAGGGTTGGTTGTCAGCGGCAGTTACTGCCAGCATCTTTTTAAATATACATCTTTCAGAGCAATACAGGTCTTTGAGATAATGAAAGATTTGCAACTACTATATTATCCACCTCGAAAAAATACATACACTCAAGTTGGGCATACTCCCACGCATAGATTCCAGCTAAGGATGAGGAAAAAATAATTGACAGTTATTCAACTATTTGTGAATATTTTTTACCTAGACTTATTCCTCTAATTAATAGGGAATGTCTGAATAAAGTGTGATTTTTAGAAGCTCTTTCCTGTGGGCTTAGTGACTGGATGTGAAAGCATTTGGAAATCATTTCCCTATACCTGACATGGCATACACAACCCCAAATTACTCATTTTGCACCTCTTTGGCTTCAAGCCAACAACTTAAAAAAGGCTTAGACTGTCTCATCACATATATGTCATGAAGACTACGGATAAAACTCATGTTTTACTTGTCTACACAGTAGAATGGGTTCTAGGCCTTTCTATTGCCAAAGCAAATATCTACTCAGAATTTCCTGAAGTTTGACATGAATTTCACCAATTTAGATGATCAAGACATATTTGGCTATCTTTTTTCTGCTCCCCTCAAGACTATAAAGAAACTGAATGATTTCCAGAGATTTTGGTCTTTTCCAAGTCATGATTCAAAATCATTTTGATAAAGAGGCTTTAGCACTTGTGCTACTCAAGGAAGGACACCAGCTTATGAAAACTTTTAATCACAAGGGGAGATAAAGACCATCAGCACCCATATTAGCACTGACCAGCTTGCAGTCCTGCATTACATATGGTGTTTCCACCACAAAATCTAGAAGCAGGTTCCTCCTCACAACCACTTGGATCAGGATGGCATCCTCACTGTGCGGACAATGCCTTTTATAACTGGCAGTTTTTAGAGGTAGTTAAACATGCACAGAGAACACCTTCAACTGTGTTGAGGAAAGGAAACACTCATAGCCTCTTCTTCACCCCTTGGGTTACAATCCTTTGTGGCTTCTTGGTTGTAGATGTTACTGTTGAATTTTCCTCCCATACCCTGTCAACTTGTCTTTATTCATCCAAGATTTAAAAAAATGACACATTTGGAGGGAGAGGACCCTGACTACAGGGTGTATAGGACTATTGTGGGAGCTGTGTGCTCCCAGAATTAAAGTACTTCTTTCTGACACCATTCCCAGGGTGGCCCTTCAAGCCCTTCATTTTCCAAGATAATTATACAAAGGACTGAATGCCACTTGCAGCTTCACCCCTTCATCTCCTGGAATGCAACATGCTTCAGAAAGTGTAGGACCTGCTTACAGTTCATGTAAACATAGGAGCATTTATCCATAGGAGTATTTATATATCTCTTGTTTTTTTCTCTCCTGAAAATATAAGCTAATGGAAAAATATTTTTACAAGTTATTACTACGCATTAACGAGAAAACTAGCGAGCATTAGTTCCAGTAGGGCAGATTTTCAGTAATGATGAAGAACGACATATAAATTACCACTACAGAGCTTTACAGGTCCATTTCTGGGCCAGCCCTGATTAAATTAACTACAAAAAGACACTTGACACCACCAACGTAACACTTGACTGAATTTGGGAGTCATGTAGGGATTTCACTGAAAACTAGGACATTAAACAAACCAGTCTTACAATAGTGACCACATTCATGTGTATTATTTAATACAGTGGGGTGCTTAGTACATTGTTAATGTTTCAACAAAACAAAATAAATTGTGCCTCCATCTCCATCCATGGCTCTGCTAACAAACTGGAGGTTTTTTTCCAAATTCATGGCCTTGAAAAAAACAGCTTTTCACAGAACTCATTTTTAAGAAGACATAGCATGTTATAGAGATTCCAACTATTAGTCACTTAACACTTATATTAATTTGACTTATCAGATACTCATATCTCACCATCTGACCTGGAAGCTGGTTAATCAATTGTTTTATTCCTATGCATTTCAGTACATTTTACTGAATTCACTAAACGACTGCTTTATCAATTCATTTTGTTAACAGGCTGGTTTCTTCATTGGGCTTAATTTAATTTGATTTTGCTGTAACAGCTGACATATGGGGATATTCAAAAGCTAAGGTTCTTGGAAATAGGATAAAGACATTCAGAGAACTATGCTTTCTGCTTAATTTTTTTTTTGCCTCTAAAAAAACAAAGCTACTTGAAAGAAGAAAGTCAAGAGTACATTAATTGCTTAACAAACCATAAAAAAAAAAATAGAAAAGAACTAAAAAGAGAAAAGGGACATTCAAACTAGTGAAAATTCAGGACTATTTTTAATAATTGGAGTTCTTAGGGGCATAAGAATTATATATCAGTTTAAAAGCATGAGTAATGTTTTGAACTTTACAGTAGGAAAAAAAACCTCCTTGTATCAATCCTTTTCTCCCCTGAAAAGATAATTTTCCCTCAAAAGGCCACATGCTTCCCATAACATGTTTTCAGAAGTACAGAACTGAACACTCTGAGTTCAAAAGTTTCATTTATAGAGCAAAAGACTCAGGAGGAAAAAAAAAAAGCCAACACCCCATCCCAGAAATAAACCTGCCATTGTCATATCCTTGTGAGACTGTAGGATAATAAAAACTCATTGTTTTTTGTTTATCAGATGATATAAGTTATGAATTTTTAAAGGAGTGTCTTTTACACCAGACAGGTTATTTCTTTAGGCTAATTTTTCATAGCCACTTTGCACTGAAACCTCCAGCTTCATGAAGATGATATTTCTAGAACAATTCTATTTTTCTTTTTTTATCACCTTAGTAGTCTTCTCCCAGCTGTATCCACAGGGGAATGGAAATACCCAATTGCAAACGTGACAGCGCTGACTTCTGCAAAGTAGCTTAATTACTCATTACGAGATTCCATCAACAGAAGCTCCGGTCTGTGGTTTTGTAATAAGTGCTGTTATCTTTCCTTGGATTTTCATTCCTTCACAAAGGGGGATATGGCAGTGCTTTCCATATCCACATTTTATATGGAGAGGAATGAGAGAATTTTAATGCATGAATTTGATGTCATTAACAATGCTGACAGCTGTTTAATCCCAGAGGAACAACAGCTGAGTCCCAACAGCACCAACAAAAAAAAAGTAAAATAAAATAAATTAACTCTTCAGTGCATCTCACTGGAGGTACACTATGAATCAAACGCTTCACACCCTACCTGCAGTTTTTGTCAATTATTTAGTTACAGAATCAGTAACCTCCACTGATGATGAAAACAAAAGCTGCCCCATCTTGACTGCTAGACTTAAGTTCAGAGAACAGATTTATTAAATGGTGCTGCTTTAAATTTCACACTAATTAAAATTAAATCCCCCCTCAAGAATCAGAAGAAGCACAAAGAATGATCATAATAATTGTAATAATAGTGATAATAACAACAACAATTATTATGATAATATAAAGTATAAAAATGGATGAAGCTGAGTTCCTGAAAAATAATGAAGACGGTGTAAAAAATGCATTTAAAATGATCCTCCAGCAGAAGTAGAAAATACAGCATGGGATATGCTGCAACTCTGTTACTGTTTAATTTAAAATAGAATGTTTAGATACAAGCCAATGACAGCAAATTTGCTTTTGTTCTGTTACACACACACACACAGGCACTACAAGGACTTTTTAAGGGTATGGAATGAAAAGGAGTATTTATAATATGTATATTTAGGATCTATACACACAGTTCTCCTTTAATCCACCTATTTTTTTCATCGGTTATGGCACCATTTCCCATGTACATTTTTTTTTTCATTTTGCTACTGACTTAAATATTAAAAGACACAAGCGATAGCTGATTAAGACATATCTTTACAATCTGCAGCCCTCGTGTAACAGATAAAGCTCTATAAGCCCTGCCTTGGGAAGGCTCCCATTCATTTAGAACACTAGACTTTAAACAGATGTCCAAAGTATTCATGTTATAAACAGCAACATTATATGAATTTAAATCTCGCTCTTTGTCTGACCATTCTCTCTTTAATAGCAGCTGTTTTCCTTCATCCGGGAGAGGAGCTGCCTCTGCAGCTCACCCCGAGCTCCCCTTTCCCGGGGACACAGCCACCACTCTCCTCCCACATCCGAACCCTGATCCCAGGGAGGGCTCTGGGGGACTCAGATGTCCAAGTGTGACAGCACAAGTTGGATGAGCTTTGAGATCTGGGAGAAGCAGCATGTCAGCAGGTTGATGAACTTGAATCCTGGCATCATGAAGAATACAAAGGTCTCCATCTGAGACTAAATGAGACAACTTTGGGCACAGAAAATCTGCTACTCAAATACTTCGTAACAAGACGTGCAGTCGTATTTTCTTGCAGTTAATACAGCAGAGGGTGAGGGGAAAACAGATTTTTACCTTTTGATGTTCGGAAACAGTTCATTCTCAATAGGGGAATATTATGTGACAAATGTGCCAGACTTCTTTTTTTGTGGTAATATTGCTCTTTGCAAATGGCACACATCCAATCCAATTGAATGTAATAAAATGAAACAATCTGTGCCATCTTCAATGGGTTTAATCTATACCATGTTAATGAATCCTTAAACAGACGTGCATGATGTTTTCCTGAAATACATGTAGTTATACTGTGCTCAGTGTATTTGTCAGCTTGAAAATAATTTCTGCTTGAGAGACCACCTGCTATCATCATCCTATTTAGAAGCAGCTCATATTTATTTGGAAAAGAGAAATAATAGTTAAATAAAGAAGAGACTTCTCTTACCCAAGCAAGGACAGTAAAATGGGCTGGATCTTCTCTGCACACTCAGGGATATTTTCCCTCTCTTTTTTTTTCTCCTCTCTTTTTTTTTTTTCCCTTTGCACCAGCTGCTTCCAAAAACTTCTAGTATATTTGTAGTAATACAGCAATAGGCACATGCTGCTTTTTCTCAACTCTCAGTGTTCCCTCATTTCCTTTCTGATAAACTAAAACATTAGAGTTGAAAAAATGAAGCAAGTTATGTGAAAGGTTTCAGACATTATGCAATATGGGTTTCATTAGACTGTATCATATAATTTTAAGTTATTAAATATGCCAGAAAAGCATATTTGTACTTGATGAAACACCCAAATACTAAGTATGCAGTATACTTCTATTTAGGCTCTGAAAATGGAACAAAGAAATATTAAGCTTCTATTCCTAGCATTTATTTGCTGCAAAGACAGAGTAAATTAAACCAACTTTTCCTAAAAAGACAGTGAAAATAAACCATATTTTTCTGGCAAATGCTATTAGCAAAATCATACTTTTCACCCACAAGACAATAAAAGAGTCAATCAATAAGGGTGTAAGTGACTGTACAAACACCAGGATACAGTGTATAAAAGGACACCTAAAGAATGCTCAGCCACATAAACCCAAAATCAACAAATCTACCAGCTATCTGTGCAACTTGAGGTGTATAACTTGTCCAGCTGACTATTTGATGCTAACAGCACAATATTCAGGCTAATTTTGAATTTATTTGATTTTCTGGTTTAGTAACACAAATGTGCAGAGCAACCAAGAAATAAAATTTTCACTCTTTAAAGCAATAGTATATTGAATAAGAGAGACAAAGAGAGAGGGGAAGAGTTACATGACAAGAGAGTATTTGTGTGCCAGTTACTTGTGTGCTACTCTGAACCACCAATTTTAGGAAGTGAGTTTTACAAAGGCACACTAAGAATCTTTCTGTTTTACAAGTATGCGCATGTAAAGCACATACTTTGTGAAAATTTAATGTCTGGACTATATGTTTATGGGTTTTCATAGTTTTCCTGTGCACTAGAACAGCATCCTGTGCAGAAAAATGACTAAATTGATATTGGTTTGAATTTAATCAGGTAAAAATAAGTTTTGCACTGTTGAGGAATTCACAGCTGATACTGGCCACCAAACCTCAGGCACTGATTCTTTTCCTTGATGTATAACATTAATTTTATTCCCACTTGCTGTTGTGATCATGTTCATCTTATTGTAGATATAGTTGATATTCGGTTTCTTTTGGCAGGAAAGCCCCTCCTACTTGACAGTAGAGGTGACAGGATTTAATAGATGGTTAGATGACTTTCCTTTCTGAGCAGTACAATTTGCACCCTGTTTTATATCCTCGTATTTGTGTATAACTATAAAGGTAGAGAGAACTAACTCAACATCATGAGAAAATTTCAGCTGGGAAGATACTACAGTAGCAACATGGTACAGCCTATGTACTGCTCTTCCCACTGAACAATTTTACATGACACAATTTTTATGCTCAGCCTGAACACATGAACTGCAATAGCTTTTTTTGGGAAAAAAAGATTGTTAGGGTGTTTTTTCTCTCTTTAAGAGGACAACTGCTCACCTCTATAATGGGTTGCTGCCACAACATGCTTTACATCAAGTTATCTTAAGAAACCACATGGAAATGTCAGTTGTGTTACTGCTAAGTGGCATTTCTGATACAGCACATCTGAGTAGCTGGACCTCAGAGACTTTGCTAATTTGTTTCCTGGTGTAATTCCAAGTGTTGGTTTTGAGCTGAGAAATGCTTTGTTGTGTTTTCTGTGGTGACTTTTACAGAATTTGTCTCTGTGTGTTCAAAGGGGGAAGCTGAGACTGTTGAACACTCAAGCCGATGATACCTACATTTGTATGACTGGGAGTAAGGTTATCCTCACCACAGAAACTCCTCCTTCCCCCATATAAAGTCTTATTTTTCAGGGTCACAAAAACTCAAATATAAATCCATGCATCCTCTGAACTCATGATGAAAAGATTAAAAACATCTGTAGAACCATCAAGAAGTGACACCACGGATCATCACTATCCTGAACATCCCTGGGACACTGGATTCCTTGCAATAGGATGTAGACCATAAAAGTGGGGTTATTTTCAGAATTCAGTGTTTCAAAGGATGAGAAATCTTGAATTAATAAGATAAAGTCACCTAATTTATAGGGACAAATAAAAATATTTCAAAAAATTGTGAAGTTCTAACAAACACTCAGATACTTTCTTAAATCTAACACTAAGCATGGGAACAGAAATCTATCATATGGGTTTAGTAGATTTTCCTAAACTTCTCTTCCAGACAGGATTAAAATAACCAGATGCACCTTTTGTCGCATTTTTACATTTCTGTTGCAAACTAAACAGACACATTCCATAAACATGTAATAACTTGAAGATGCCTTTTCAACATCACCAACTTGATGTATGTACTTTCAAAATGTTTGCTCCTACGAAACACGAAACAATCTTCCCTCCTTCCTAAGCAACAGTGATTACTCCTGCTCACTGATCCCTTCTGCATTCCTCTGTTTTGCTAATTGCCAGTAAATTCAGCAGAGTTGCATCTCATTTCAGGAATTCTTTGAGTATCAGAGATTATTTCTGGTCAGGAATGACAGAAAGCACACTGTACAAAACATTTCTGAATCAGCAATGGAATATTTTACAAGGAATAATTCACATTATTTTAAACAGGAAAAAAAAATCCTAGGATTTTTATGAGAATGATCAGGAAGACAGAATGCTGGCAATGCTGGAAGTTCAGGCTGTCAGCAAAGGTCACAAAAGGGGACTCAAATATTTCTAACTCTTAGACATGTTACAACCCATAAAGCTTTGTGTAAAGTTATAAAACAAAAACTAAAATGACATCAAATCAAAATTCACCTATTCTAGAAACTAAAGTCAATTGAATTTCAATCGGTGGATACAAATACTCATCCAAGACCCACTCTTTCAAAGGATGGTAGACTTAGAACAATATTTCCATGACTGTGCTAAATGTCTTGTTCAACTTACTTTAAACTGTGCAAAGGAATAATAACTTGAAAAATCAGACTAAGTTGTTGGGCACTATAGGTTCTATTGAAAAGTATTTTTAAATTATTTCAGAATCATAAAATCTTTCCATAGAGAGTGCTTTGAAACTGCAAATTAAATGTAGAGCTTCTATGAACTGTGTCCATTTTTCCTGGTAGCACAGATTTCCATGGGGGTTCATACTATCTTTTTTGTCTAGTTACACTAGCTAATAATGCAGTGAATTTGCAGTAATAGAGTAAATGTTATTTTGATGACATTATCTGATTAAATTAAAGATGACATTAAAAGGACCATTTCAGTAGGAACTGAAACCTCAAAAAGCAACTGTGGTTGAACACTCAGTCAGTTCCACTCTTAAAAAGACAACACAATATTTTACTCATCTAAAGATCAGTGATGGATTGAAAAATAAATTCAGATGACATTTGATTTTCAGAAAGGTAAGTCTTCAAACTATGAAAAAATAATGGTTTAGGACTTGTGTTTTTACATGGGCACAATTTGAATCTATTCATGCAAAAATGATTCATACAGCAACAAACATACAAATATGTAGCTAGTGAAACTGAAGACAGGATTGAGAACTGAAATTGCATCTGCTGCTCCAGTGACAACAAACCACCAGAACCATAGAATGAAATCAAAGATGGATGCATCAGTCACCTTCCTCACCATGTAATTTTACCAAATTCCTAAAAGGATAAGAAATCCACTTATATATGAAAGAAGGGTACAGAACAGAAGAAAAAGAATATTGAGTGAGTTAAAATTATTGGAGGTTTTCTGGTGCACAGTACAAAAGAAGTTGCAAAATAAACTCTTCTTATGAGCTACATGTTCACATACATAAATCAAGTGACTCTTTGAAAATCCCTTGACTTAAGCTCTCAGAGATAGAATCTAAGGAAACATTCCTGCATAACGTGACTGTGTTATGAATTACAGAGGCTTCGCAGGAAAAAGATACAAGATTAAAGGTATGCAGGGCTTGGTCCCTCTCCTTCTCACAGACAGAACACCTCCTACAGTCACCAGGAGCTGTGACATCTCTGTTCTGCACAGACAAATTCATGGTCTCCGTGAAATGACATGTTCAGGGCAGACAAGGATGATATTGCAGGCCAGGCTTGCTGCCATGGAGGCATTCATGCTAAGGCTGCTTTTCTCTGTGACCTCAAGGAAGCATCTTTGCACTTTATAAATTTCATGGGCAACAGATGTGAATACACTTAAACGCACATCAATGACTCTGTTTGCTCCAAGGTTGCATTGCTGACGTCCAGTTACAGATGTAACCTGCTACAAAGTACATTTATTTTGGGGATTTTCCCTCTTACTATAGCTATTCATAAACCTGAATTTTCACTTTCTTCATAATCCTCATTTTTAAAAGATGATGCCAGGGGCTGACTGTGGACAAGGGCCCATTGGGAAGTGGCATGAGGTCAAGCTATCGGTCTGGACATCAGCAGAAACTTCCCAATTTCTGCAGCACTTTCTAAAAATACAATTTAAGCCATATTAAACCCTAAACCAAAAGACTCAAGGAACACTTACAAGCCAAGAGAATATACACCTTCAAAACACTTCTCAGACAAAAGCCTTTATAAATTCATAGGTTTGCAGGGACATCCATGAGAAGAACACATTCAGGATTCAGGAGAATTTGGGGGGAATAAATTCAAGACATGATGAACAGTTACAAATAGCTGCCCTCCAACCCCCTGTGGAAAGGTGTCTATCAGAAAACTGCTAGGGGTCACCAGCTGTGTTGAGACAAAATATTTCTAATGTTTTAAATTCTCTTTCAAGATAATTATTTGCAAATAATGACTTTTTAGTGGATAATATTTGCTATAGGATATAATTTGCTGTATTATATTCATGTTCATGACAATATATCCACAAACAAAAAGGCACCACCAAAATCCCCCCATACATCCCCCCACAAAAAAAAACCCCAAACAAACAAACCCCTTGCCTCCCAAAAAAACCCAACACAACTAACAACCCACAACAGAACCCCAAGCAGAACAGGTATTCTTTGACTCACTGGCACATAATTTATAAATCAAAACTCTTAGGGCATGAATTGCTAAGGACATCATAAATCTTACACTACTGCAGAACAACAATTATTATATATAAAGACATTCTGTCACAGACCTTGAAAACCATGGGCTTCAACTGTTCCTAATTATTTGTTGTCAGGGATGTGTTTTCCTATGCTCTTTCTAAATTTGAACATTTGATGCCATATTTCCCAAAATATGTTCTGAAATTATGTTTAAAAACTGGTAGCAGTGCCATTCAGTAAGTGCAGTGATACACTTTAGAAGAGAATTGCATGGCATATAGATTAAGCAAATTATATTTGCACATATGCGTTTTCTGGTAGTCAATGAAGTAAATAGCATAAAATTTTTATTCTTATCACTGTGATAAAGTTTTTGGTGAAGGGTTTCCATTAAAGTCATTGGGTATAACACTCCTCATAAATGAAGCTAGAATAAAAGCCAGAAGCAAATTTGCTCAATTCCAGTCTCTCTTCTTCAATTATTATTGATGTGTAATTTAGAATTTTAGAGTGGGATAATTTTTGATGACATGAGGAAAAAACCCTCTTTTGTAGATTTCCCACAGTTTTTATTGAAACAGTGAAATAATTTTGCAGTATTAAAATGAAACACATTAATGATTAAAAAAAATAATAGAATGCTGAAATGCTGGGTTTGCTTCAACCACTGAAGCCAGCCATAAAAATTAAATATGAAAATGCTGTATATATCTTTATGATTCTTTTAAGGCACAACATAACTTTCATATTAAATTCTCATGTTTACCATTCTTTCTCGGACAATGAGTAGGCATCAAAAAATCAATGAAGTAACTGAATTATTACTGTGGTCTTTTGGACTTACTTCACCAAGGAATATAAATAATTAAATGCAGTCAAATAAAAAATGGCACAGCACTTCTATTTCCCAATTCCACATCCACAAGGGTCACTTGCTCCATCTCCTAGAGCATGTACTACAGATGACATTAAGCAATTCTAAAGACAGAGCACTAGACTTTCAGAGAGGCACCGGTGTTTCCCTGAGCAGCCCAGCAGTCACAGAACAGCTCTCTGGGACACATTAAAGAGTTTTTAGTAAATGAGTGCACATCCAGCTCAGAAGGGTTATGATGCCTCAATTAAAATTTTGATGTACAGCTGCAAGTGGTAAAGCATAGAACTTTCTTATATCATCCATGCTCTGAAATAAACCACTCTTTAAACGTAAAAATCCATCTCCAAATGGTGGCTGACAGAGAGAGATGAAGTATTGTCACCAACATAACCAAGTGAAAAATGTTGAAATATGATTCAGAAAATATTTAGATCCATTTTGAGGAAAATAAGTTCACCTTAATTTGTGATGAAGAAAAAAGGTGCTCTAAGTTGAATCAAAATATTTTGTTAGGTTATCATATCCCAGAGATATTTGTATATCTAGAAACACATCTCTGATCAGACCATTAGTAAACACAAACCAAATAAACAGACTGAGGAAAAAACTACATCATTTTGCAGGGTTGGTACTAAACCAGATTCTCCTTAGGATTAGAAAACCCAACTGAGCATCATATAGGATTTGCAAACACATTTTCAACAAAAGAAAAGGAGGGATTATCTTGAATTGGTCTGACTCAACACTAAGTTGTTTAAACTGTTTCTTCCCTTACAAAATTAGTTATCAGACTTTCATCTGTTTCTCCCATTGGCTATAACTGCTGGTACTCATGCCTTCACCAGGTCCAACAGGCCTATCTCACCATCTTGGTGAATATCTGACACTCAAGAAAAGCTAGCTCCACTTCTTAAAGAAAACGGATAGTCAGCACCTGAGGGGGAAGTATTTTGTCTCCATGTTTCTACTGATATTCCCCAAAGGATCATCCAAAGGTACTGTTAGTACCACAGGTCAAACACCTTGCATGTCCTCCAGATGGAGGAAAGCAAGGCTTGGAAAAGGGGATTAGAACAATAGAAATGTGTTCAACTGTGAAATTAAAAGTAGGACAGCATGACATGCAACATTATGTGTTGAGCTGAGTCAAAAGCAGTAATTAGGCTAAGCTTAAATACGAATATACTTGTAATCAGAACAAATGTGTGTTTTGGGTCCAACACATTCACTCCTTTATAACAAAAGTGGTCACCTACCCATCCCAAAGCACCTCATTACCCTCCCTGTGTCCTCAATCCCATCTGCAGTACCTCCAGACCCATTCTAACCACCATGATCCTGCCTTTCCTTGGAGCCCCTACAGAATCACCTCTCCAGATTCCCTTAGTTCTCCACATTTCTCACCATCCTGTTGTCCCAACAGCTGAGCAGGAGGCAGAGTGAGCTGTGGCCAGCCTGGAGCTCTGCCCCTGCTGTCCGGCTGCCCAGGGCACACGTGCCAACTGGCAACCAGCAGCTACTCAGCAGATGTAAAAGCTGCAATTTTCCTACCTTTCCTGCAGCAAGAGCACTAATTTGAGTCTGTGTCTGCTGCTGACCTGCCAACATTCTGTAATTTAGGAGAAACTCAGCTATCTTGAGACTTCAGACCTATTTGGTTGAAACAAGCCTGGGTTCAAAAGTTAGTGGGAGGCACTGACTGACAAACATGTAGGAAAACTAAACAACAAGCATGAAAACACAAAACCAGCTGTCATGAAAGCACAGATGTTAATAAAAATAGCACCACAGCAGCAGGTTCCAGGCTGAAGTATGGTGAAGAAGTGCACACAAGCATTGTAGTGTTGAGTTAAATGTGCACTTGCAGCACAGCTATAGACCAAAAAGCACATGTATGTGTACATATGGGTGCAGAGTAAACACATAATAAATTGTCTATCCCAGAAAAAATCAGTGGATACAGTGACCACAGACAAACAGGAAGACAATAACTGTCTGACTCAGAGAATAACTGTTTTATAAAAAGTGAAACAACCTCACAAACATTCTTATCTCATGGGTTTTCACGTGACTACACATTTTTCCCTGCCATGTTCTGAAAAACAACAGACTCTGTTCATTCCTTTGACTTCTTGCAGCCTGTCCTTGGTCACAAAACTGTAATCTAAGAAAAAAAACCCAACTTATTTAATTGCTAGTATTTTGTCAATTACATTATTATATATCCACTGCAAGGTAAATTAACCTGAACAATGCCCTGAAATGGTTGTGAAATCAGCCTAAGATGTTATTTCAGGACACTTTCTATACACTTCAATTTTACAGATATGAAATTGCATTGTCAATTTAGAATACAGAGGAAGTAAAAACTCTGTAAATAGTTGATAGGTGAAACATTATTTTTTATAGTGTCAAAGCCTGTAGGATATGGGGCAGACCAGTTACTATACCAAGCAATGCAAAGTATTATCCTCTGGCTTTATGATAATAACAGGTTATCTGATAACGGCCTGTGTTTTTGGGCCTCAGCACAGACTACATTCTCCCACGCCACTGGTGGCACATTTTAGAAATCCATTAACAGCTAATTCACCCAGGAAACTTGATATTTCTGTATTGAAGCATGAAAATTAACATTTCTCATGCAAACGTCCAGTTAGAGCAGCTGTGCTCAATGTTTTCTCAATAGAACCCTCCAAAAGAAAAGGAAACACCTTTTTACTCTCATCTGAACTTATACTGAATATCCTCAATGCACCTGTCCTAGAACAGATGCAGAAGTTTAGCTATAGGGTGAGACACAAATACAGGAGACTTCCCACCCACCCATCCTTTTTTTTCCCCATTTCTTTGCTAGACATTTTAAGCATTTAAGAGAAGGTGAATTTCTCATCCTGTCTATTGGACAGGTTAACTTTAAAAAGTGATTAGATGTCATTGGGGCATTGAACACCAGAAAGACTTCTCCTTGCAGATCCACACTGGTTGAAGTGCAGCACAAGCTTAGTCCAACATCAATCACATAACACTGGTTTGGTCTGTCAGGTTTCACAGACATGAAATGAATTTCTACAAAAAAAACCCTGACATTGGTCAAGGAAGTCAAGTATCACAGCAAAAATTGCAACTTCAGGAGAAAAAAAAATAGTTTTCTACAAAATTTTGACCATAAAACAGAGGTTTGAAAATTTATGCTCTGTGGGTTTCTGAAGGTCATTGGAGGGAAGGAAGACTCATAACAGTAGTAAGAAGTAAATTCATGCTGGTATTTCAGAGCACTGCTTGGCTTTGCTCAAAGTAGCTTGCTTTTTACAACTGACTTAAACAGCAACAATCCATAGCCAGATTCTTGGGACACTACCAACCAAAATGCCTTCATAATATTACCTTTTCCCATAAGCTGCCACTTTACTTTCCCACAAGAATGTTATGTGAATACAAATGAAAGACAATGTGGTCCCAGCTTGAATAGGAAGTGAACTGTGTCCTGCAGTCATAATTAGGGAGGGCAGTGGCCCATGAAATGTTTTCACCAGGAGAAGATCCACACCATAAAAATATCTGCAGTCCTGCGGTGTATGATGCACTGTTTTATAATCAATATTCATTCATAACACTCTATAAATGGCTATTTTGTGACCTGATGCTGAATTTCAACTATACTTTGTTTAAAAAATTATTTTGAGGGTAATCAAGGACAAAGGATGAAGGAGTTCAGAGCTTGTCTACTATTATAAGTCAACATAACATGGATAACCAACAAGGAGTTTTCCATTTACTTGAAGAGGACTGAAACCTTCAACTGGCCTTTACAGGAAGAAGTGTTAGAGAAGAGATCAGGTGTCTTTGAACTAAATTAGGTTAATATTATATGCAGGACAGAATTTTATGAGGGTAGGGGCAGAAAGCTGTCACTTTCTTTTAATTTGAATAAACCATACACAACATCTTTTAAAAATTAACTAGCTCATAAAAGTTCATCAGTCCTGAATTGTAATTAATTCCTGTGTGCAGAAAGATCATTTGCCCATAGGTGTTGCTTACTCATTTAAATCAGAGCCACTGCAGTTACCTGACAATTCTATTAAAACAGTTCTGGATTAATCCTAGCTTTATGTTACAGCTTTAAATACTGAATCATTAAAACAAAGAGGTGATACCCATATACTAACACAGGTAAAACTGCTACCTGTCATTCATTGACTAGGTGTTGAGGTAGAACAGTACATGGGGAATTCCTGATCTCAGCTACAGCATAAAGATCTTCAAAGCCTGACACGAGCGAAAAAAACCCTCACACACGGTGTCCTCATAATGGATGTCAGAAAAAAAAAAGGACAAATATACTATACATACACCTCAAAACAGGGGTGACAATACTTGTCTCTCCTTATCCAGGAGAACCATTTTTATCCATTATACACACTACTGTTCAATACCTCAGCTCAGCTAGAAAAGCAATTCTTTTGCTGTAATGACATAACCAATATTATTATATATCAAGCCTTTTAAGAAATCTACAGAAGAAAAGATCCCATTATTTCCCACAAGAAGCTGCTGCTATCTGTAGCCAACAAACTGTTATACAAGCTTCCCACATGTTATGGGAAAGAGCAAGTGTTTTTTCAGCCACGATCATCTCCTGTTTACTCATAAAAAAATACATTGTGGCATATTGCTGAATTGAATGCCACTTACAGCTTTAATATATATTTTTCCATGGCTGATAAAATGCATCTTTTCTGCTTCCCAGCACATCCATGTGCTCAGTGAACACAGGAGTGGTACCCCAAGCCTCTGACCAGGTAAGCTTACACTCCTGGTAAGAGTTTCTCAGCCCTCAGCAAAATACATTTTCACTATCACAGGAACAAGTTCTCCTAAACCCTGTGGAAAGTCAACATCTAAAATGCCAAGCCTTCAGATTCAGGGTTCAGATACCCACGTATGTAACTGGAGCCTCCAAACTTAAAAGTTCAAAGCTTTTGTATCTTTCCAAACCGGATCCAAGCAGGGCTCATTACATCTAAATAACAGTGTCTGCAGAAATTTCAGGAATAAATAGTGAATTTGACCTTGACTTGATCTCTCAGTTTCCACTGCAGAGGAAGCTCTGAGCTTCATGTTGGCAGCAATAAGCTTCTCTCATCTATGCTCTGGCCTTAATAAAGGCTTTTGTAAGCACATCCAGGAGGGAAAAAAATAATTATGTCTACTAGAAAATAAATACATTTTATTTAGTCTTCTGTGAATTACGAATTAATAAAATAATGCAACTCTTGTCATTTTAACATGGACTCCATACGAAAAATAGATGTATTAAAACCACCAAGCCACTTGCTCCTTCCCCACATTAGTCAAAAAAAAGCCAGGTAGCCAAGACAAACTTTTGAAGCTTAAGAAATGTCACCCTTTGTCTGGTTACAGTCTGTCCTTTGTTTTCAGTATGATACACTTCCACTGGGGTATAAACACATGGAATGGTGTAGTAGAAAAAATTAATTTTAACAGAGATACATAAGGAGGCAGAATTAAGCTAGTACAGATAAGCATGAAGTCTGTCCTTCCCCAACTTCAGAGTATTGAAGGGTTCAAATTAGAAATTATTTAATATTATTTTTAATTTCTAGGTAGTATTCTGAATCCAATACACATTTCAAAATTCAATTCCTGCTTTCTTTTGTTCTATTCTTAAACACGGGCAATTTTGTTTCACTACTATCACTTTTATCTATCAATTCAGGTCAAAACACGTTTCCCAAAATCAAGGCCTTTCTCCTTGGCTCATTACAGGTAATGACAAGTTGCTATCTCATAGCATTCTCAAAAGTTTCCTCTCCAGAGCAAAGGGATGATTTCAAAATATCCACACAAATAATACTGTGTAATAAATGTTGACTTTTCACATCAGGCTAGTTACAGGTTTAATGGAGACCTGCATTTATCCCAAGTGGTGTCAGACTCACTGGTAAAATTATTGCAATATTGGGTTGTGAAAATACAGAAAAAAATACTGACAACACAGAAAGAACCCTCTTCCCAGCCAGTACAATATATAAGTGTTGGTGAGTTCAAAAGGCATCTGAGACAGCTTTAATAATGCAGCAAAAATAGGGTCTTGGAGTTTAAGAAGCAAAAATACCCATAAAATAGTACTAACCCACCAGCCTTAAAAAATAACAAGTTTTTTGTCTATACTTGAACTCCTCTTCCCAGTTGACCTCCTGCTACATAATGAGGGACAGAATGCCCTGCAATATTGGAAGGATGTAAGAAATAGTTGGCTTCATACCCAAACCAGAAAACTGAGGCTCAGTGTGCGTCCACAGCTAAAGAAAGGTAAGTTAAAAATTCATATTGTCAAACTTGCACTGAAATTTTGTTCTGCATTTTCCTGTAATTGTAAAATAAAAAGCCTTAATTAATTAGGGAAGAACAAAAGGAAACAGAGGATTTTCCCCCATCCCAAGATCACATGGTGGATGATGCAAATACAATATATGGCAGGAATAACAAATGCTTTATTTTCCAAGCTCACTCCCATGATTTATGAAAGGTGTCCCTCACCGTGGGAAGATAATGCCATTTGAAATGGTCCATTTCATAAATCTATCCTCCTCATCCCTAGCTGTGTACAGGACTCCTATGAGCTCCTGAATCCAATAATGTTTTCATCCTCTATTGACAAAAAAAGGACTTTGTTTGGAGTGAGGTAATGATGCAGTTATAGAGGAGCAGCGGCTAAAGCTCGCTCTCGGGGGCTTTCGTTGGCACAGCCATACAGCTGCAAGGGAGAGGAAACTGGTATAAACAGAAAGAAGAAACAATCAACACATAGTACATCCCTGATGTCTTTTTAGCGCTAGTGGCATTAATTATAATGTGTGCCTAATCCTCTGCACTACCACATAACCAAATGTTTTGCCTGAATTTTCCCTTCATCCCCACAATAGATTTATCACTGGGAACCCAGCTATTTTCTCCTCATCTGTTCACCATCCCAGTATATCTGCTTGTTTATCTGCAAGAATGCTTCCAGGAGATGTTTCCCTGCCAAATGTAGTGGCTGCTGTAGATAGGGACTAACCATAAACATAACCGAAATTCATTTTACTGATTTTTTATGTTGCAAACAATGGCAGAGGATAGAGAGGGAAATGCTTGCTGCCCTCAATATTATGGAAAACTTTTGAGCTGGGATTGAAAACCATTAGAAGCAATGCTTGAAGAATGGGAGTACAGGGAAATCAAGAGGTAAAATAGGAGATAAAAATGTTTCTGGGAGCATTTGACATGCAAATGCAGCCAACAGAAATATTTAAAAGGCGTTTATATTATTTGTATTATTTAGGAAAGTGGAGATGGAAGCTCTGCAAGTTTCTCATTTCACGTTAGAACGGTGGATTGTCCTGCTCATTTTGCCATCTCTGACACCCTGAACAGAAGCAAAGCAAATGCCATTAAAGAAAATGAGGCATAGATCAGTCAATTTTAGATACAAGCTTAGTTTTTGCTTTTGTTAGTGAGCTGGAAGCTCTACACTGGACTGGCAGCATGGTCACAGATTTCATGAGCAAACTTTGGCAGACTTCTCATCTTGCTGAAGTGACATTTAGTGTTTTGACCAAATTTCCCTCTGAGTGCTTGAGCAATGCCATTTTTCTACACTTTGCTACACACAGTTTCAGAGGCTGATGAATGGCCTTTGTAGAACATGAAATTTCTATGGCTTTGGCAAGAACTTTACAAACTATATACATGTTTTGAACTGTCACTTTGAGATCTTAATTTACATATTTTGACTTGTGCATGAAAAGCAATTTCAAGGTCAACTTCTGTGAAGAAATACTAGGTAACTCCATTAAAAGTCTACTGGCACTTTGCATATTTATTTTTCTTCCCTGTAGTATGCATGGGATCTCATAAATCAGGATAAACAAACATCAGAGGTCACACATAGGTGTGCTCAGTGTATTTCCACACCTTGCATGAAGGTATACTGCAAATACCAGATTGCCTCAAGAGTAACAGTGAAGAAACATTGCTCCCTAAAATATATATTTATTTCTAGGGGTACAAGGTTGTGACAAAGTCTGTTGGGAAGGATGGAGAAAAGAATTTAAATCTACAGTCCTTGCACATTTGTGGAAGGCACAATCCCTCACAATACATGGAGTCCTAAATGTGCCTGTAGCACAGAGTATGCAAAGAAAACAAAAAACGAACCACCAAACGTAAGAAATCATAAAACAACATCAAAAAAAAAATACCCACAAGCTGTTTCTGACCATCATCTCTCTCTAAACAGGTAAGATTTTATCAGAGATTGTGAAAGTCTTATTGCAAACATTTACTAGATGATATTCTGAATTCTTCTGAAAATGCAATCAGGCTGAATTGCCTTATCAACACAACTCATCATCTCCAGGATTGCTGCCTTGGCTGTTCACTCTCCATCCTTTCAGAGTTGTATCACTCTTGGAAGCAATGGAAAAAAACCCAAAATCATAACAGTCATGAGCTTTTATTTCACACCTGAGGCTACAGATTGCAGGAGTTGAATTCTAAAACACAGTAGAACTATGCAAGCAGCATTGCTAAAACAATGAAGATGAGAACACCAAAACAAATTAATTTAGCCAGTAGAGATGACAGAGGTGACAAACTGAGAAAAACCATCCTGTGCTGCTAGATAACTCTAGGTGAGACAGTTGCTACCTTACTATACTATTTTACCCTTTTGATTTTCTTGAAGGTGGCAGCCACATGTGCAATATGGGATAGGATTAGCATATTTAGGGTACTGCTAAAAATCACATTGAACTTGATTTTTGCAAGCAGATCTATACAAAAATGGTTGTTGGAGCACCAAGAGTATAGAGCCATTATTAAACATAACTCTAGAAAATAGGTCCTGAAACTTAAAATCTGTATCAAAGACTTTTCATGCAATGCTGAGATTATACAGAAATTTAAAAATATGGTCTTTAGCTTTGCTTCAGCATATAAATCCCCCAGTCAATTGTGTGCAAGGAGGTTTGTAAACTTGATTGCTCTAAAGAAGCCCCAAACCCAAAAACTACTTATTGTTGTGTTAAAACCTGTTTTTTCAGGATGAATCATGGTGGCTTTTTTGGTTTCTTGGTGAAAATACCAGCATTTGAGACTTCAGGAAAGGACTTTCTTGAATATCAGAGTGCAAAAATCTTAAAAACTTTACTTATACTGGAAAAAGTTTCAGCCCACCATTCATGCTTTCTCCAGTTGTGGAAGGCAGGAAAGAACAATAACTTAGGAATCTATGGACACCAATGGAGACCTATCTGCACTCTTTTCACAAGAGAGAATCTCCCATTATGAACTACAGGCCAAAGGGAGGCCTTCTCCTCCGTGTAAGGATGGAGCTTTGATAGGACAATGCTCCTAGTTTCTCTGTGTCTCATAAACAATGTAGACTTTGATACATGATCAGCCTTGATCATCCTGACTGACAAATCCTGGCCTTAAAGAGTGATTTGATGCTCATAATGATCAGATTTTTCCTAACATAAATTAGGACAGATAACTTCCAACAGGATCATGGCCCCAAGGAACGATGGTGGGGATAAGAGGGGCGTATTACAGAACACTAGTTTATCACTACAAATAGCTCTCCATCATCCAAATTACTGTACTCCAGTAAACACTCTGTCTCCCTTTTGACCGAGTCAAGACGAAGAAAGGCTAGCCCATGACTTGGCACAGAACAAGGCATGAGAGAATGAGCAAGCTGAGGATCAATACAAACAAAATAGAGGTGACATTAATTGCCTGGAGCATTAATAGACCATGTGAGAGAGTAGAAAGTAGCTTAGTTTTGAAAACCAAGGGTGTTCGTCTGCCTTTTGTGATCTGGTTTTGCTAGAATGGACATAAATGTCACTTTTGTCTGCCGAGTTCTGCACAGACTCCGGCAGAGAAATTGCAGCAGAAGGTCTCCCCAGAGTGTTCTGCAGGGGGTGGATGCAGCATTGGGCACCCCAGGATGCAAAAGATGAGTTAGTTGTACCATGTTGTTGTTCCATCATTTTTAATACTTGGCAGCATGCTCAGTGCCTCTTGATGGGTTCATTGTAGTTATTCTAAATGAAAACAAAACAAAGAAACAACCAACCACCAAACCCATCTAAGCTTAAATATATAAAACTTCAGTTTTGAAAGCTTATTTTTCCAAGGCTACTGGATCTGTTACTTAGGATGAATCACACTTAGACCACAGCTACAATATTTTCCTTTCAAGATTAGTGATTACTGGACACTTCATGATTCTGGAGGAATAATAATCTTTTTAAAAAAATAGAAAATTTCTATAGCAATGTTCTGTGCTGGCAAGACCAAACATGGAGCCTCAGCACTTGTGAGAAGCTTTTGAGAGCCCCCTGTAGCTGTTAACTGGTAGAGACTGAAGTAGTTTTGTTATTCTTCCTGCAAACGTTTACATTCTGAATCCTCTTGCTAATGAAATCAGCTGGCAGCACTTCAGGTAAGTTTAGGTAGCAAAGTGTAGGTTCTGTGCAGCTACACTGTTGGGCCCCCCTCACCTCCTCCCTACCATGGCAGTATATTTATTTTAACATTTGACAGTATCTATCAGATTTTAGAGAGTTTGTTTAATGACCTTTCCAAAATCTTCCATTCATTTCTTTAGTTTCTCACTTTCTCTCCCTTTCTCTTATTAAAATAAATTACGGTTATAAAAACAAATCCAGCAGAAGGGAAAATATTCAGTTCCTAGAAACTAAAAAATTGAGTATTTGCTTTTTATGGGGCACTGGAGTCTTCTAAAATGCAGAACTGCTAGAAAACTTAAATGCTGAGGACAAAAAAGTTCACTCAGTAGCTATGCAAATACACTACAGTTTTGAATCTCTTTGAAAAATAATTTAAATAATTGTGTTTCAATTTATGGTCTTAAAATGCCTGAAAAACACATTCCTACTTTTTAAATGGATTTTTTTAAGCGAGTCTTAAATACACTTTGATTATTTCCATTCTTGACATTATGCCTACTCAGGTATTTTGTACAGCAATTTGAAAGCAGAAAGGCAATTCCTAGCAATACCAACAGGTATATATTGATTTAACAAACACCTCCTCTTAAAGATGCACTTTCTTCTTCCCATGGAAGAGAAAATGTGAATTTAAACTGAATAAAGCCAAAAGCTAAAACACATTGTCTATAATGATTTCTTTGATGGAGAAAGCTCAGGTTCAAGTTCATTATCTTGGTATTTTCAGAGGAGTTTGCCTGCAGCTTTTAGGAACAACATTTAACTGAATTTTATATGTGAACATTAAAGAAACAGTAATGCACAGGTATAAAATAAGTGATCAAACTGAAAGTAAAGTGTACAGCTTTCTCCCTGTTAGCCTACACTGTTATTATCTTTTCAGAAGATGTCAAAACCTTTTCTCAGGAATTCTCATTTTTCATACATTTTGGAAGTAGGTACAATTACTTTAACAGCTCTCTATAGCACTAAGACATCTGTAGCAAAATCGGTTATTTACTTCAAAGCAAGAAGATTTTGAAGGCAGAAAGGAATGACAGGCAGCAACAGAGGGCCAGAGACACTGCTACCGAACTTCTGCATTTAATGAAACACAAATATAAATAATATTTTATGTAAATGTGTGCTTCTAAGGACAAAATGCATTTGTAGACATGTATACTGTATAACCAGAGGCCAGAGCAATTAGCATTCTCTTTTTGGTTCCTGACTGGAGCTTTAGTGCAAAACACAAACTAGAATGTGCATAGAGTCATTAAATTATTTTATCTAAGTCTGAATACTGACTCAATTTTAAGCACATGCCCCTGATCTCTTGAAATTAGGACTTCTATGAAAAATAGCCCAAAGTCCAACCCTTGCAATACCCAGGACAGCACACACACCAACATCTATTCCCCATCCATCCTGTGCAGGCTCAGTGGGAAAAGTGATCATGGGTACTTGGAAAAAAAGGGTTCATACTGTAAAGAGAACTGCATTCAAAGGGACACAACTCACAAGGGGCAGGACCATAGAAATCTGCTTGGAGATTGGACACAAAAGTCATCATAGCCTTGTGGTTGCCTTAATTTATGGCTTAAACATTTATGTGCATCCTCCCCTTTTCCTCCTCCTTCCCCTCCTGCTCTTAAATTTTTCAGCTCTTCGAGAAAACAGAGCACTCATGTTGCACTGGTCCTCCTGCAGTCGCAGCAGTGCCAATCAGAGCACCTCAATGCACCAGCCTAAAACTGTACTTCGAAGTGTTTTTAAAACAAGGAAAAAAGTTTGTTTCAGGCTCAAATTCAAAACATTTTATGTGAGCCAAAGTTTTATGCTGGCAAAGGTTATGCTGTTCCCTGCAAGCAAGGAACAGCAGCATTTGCACCAAGGACTGTGGTCAGAGAGCAGAGGATGCTCAGATGCTATAATATGTTTGCATGATCTGTAAGGTCCATTCCAACCCCTAAAATACTATGATTCTATGATATGATTTATTTTCTTTTAGCAGAAGGAGAACAAGGTACACCTGGCTTTGGCACAGAGCAGGTATCTCCCTTTACTGATCCTGCAGAATTCTGTCCCTGGTTGTCTCTAGCAGGGCCATTATCTCCCAGGTCCACTCTGGTCTGAGCCGAGTCAAATCCAGATCCTGTTCTTGGAGCTGTACCCCTATTTTGATGACTGATTTGTGCTTTGCAGAGTGCACTATGATATGAAGACATAAAAAAGCCCACAGGTTCTGTTAAACTGGAGTGAGAGGAAGTACAAAGAAGGTGACAAATCGAATAATCACCCAGAGGCTTAGAAAAACGGAACACATTTGGTGGAATTTTAAAGCACTTGTTTTATGACTAAGCTGTACATAGATACCTGTCTTCCTGACAGATGTGCAAGAAATGCCAGTATGGTAGTCCTATTCCCAATTTTTATATCTGACTGATTTACACAAAGCTGGTTACATTAGTTGCTGTGGCCTTTTTACAAGTTGAACATGAACTCAAACATTGTTACCCAGTTTGATCTCTTAATAAACTGGTATCTAAGATACTGAAATAGATAGGATAATTAAAATAACACACCTGTATCTATGATAATTTGCCCCTTCAATGCTTCGTCCCATTATCTTCCATGATATATTTACAGCATTTTCATCTCAATGCCATTTTAATTACTTAGAGAACAAAAGCATTCCCTTTCCACAGCAAAACACACTTTTACTGTGTTCTACCACAGCTAAAAAAAGAAACATATATAAAACCTTGGACACAGACAGTTAATCAAGCTTAACCAAAGCCTGATAACAAAGCAAGTAAAATGGAAAATATATGTGCTGCTGTCCCACTGTGTGCTGCCACACTTTTTATTAAGGAACAGCCTTATTTTTTCTTAGGATTTTAGAAGAGGCTTCAGTTCCAAAATTCATAAGACATGGAGTCAGGAAAATTCTTCACTGCACTATCCTAGAAGAATATATTTGTTAATTGAACACAAAATTAGCTTGAAAGTTATTTTTTTCTCCTCCAATTCTGTGTTATGGGTTCAAGTCGCAGTGACACCTGCCAGGTCAGGAGCAATCAAGTTCACAACCTTCATGCTCCATGGGCACAGCTGCTGTAAAGCTAAATATAGAGAAATAAACCTGAGGAGAACAATTCTGAGTGCCACCAAGCTGCTAAGCTACAGGTATAAAGCCTTCCAGTGGCAAAACTGTGGAGGGAGAGACAACAGCTTCTTAACCCACCAGGATCAGTGCAACACTACTACTGCAAATACATCATATTTGCATAGAATAGAATCAGAGAATCAATTAGCCTGGAAAACACTTTTAAGTCATCAAGTCCAACTGTTAGCTCAACACTGCCAAGGCCACCACTACACTATGTCCTCAGTCTCATATCCACACATCTTTTAAATCTTTTAACTCCTCCAGGAGAAGTGGCTCAACCACTTCCCTAGGCAGCCTGTTGCAATGCTTCACAATCCTTTCAGTGAAGACATTTTCCCTAATATCCAATCTAAACCTCCCCCAGCACAATTCAAGGCTCTTCCCTCTTGTGCTTTCACTTGTTATTTGGGAGAAGAGACTGACTCCCACCTGCCTATAACCTCCTTTCAAGTAGTTGTGGAGAGAGATAAGGTCTCCCCTGAGCCTCCTTTTCTCCAGGCTGAACCCCCCTGCTTCCCCAGCTGCTCCTCAGCAGACTTGTGCTATTTGCACATGTCTTTGCTCTTTTTGATCTGAACTTGAACTATTTGTATAGTTCCAAACAAATCCAGTCTAAGGAAGGTGGCTGTTTTCTTGTGAAGCAGGTAACAGAATTTGATCTCTTCCTGGAGAATCTTCCTTTTAAAACTCCAAGCTGGGGTCGTGCTGCCCTGTATGCACTCACAGGCTCAGCAACACTGAAGCAAAGCATCTGTGGTGCATTAGGGTGGGAGCTCAGCACCTGTAACACCACTCAGAGGTGCCACAAAGGTAGCAGGGAACAGTTTTGTTTTGCACCTATAAAATGTGCAGCTGCTACAACCATTAGCTCTTCCTCCAGCAGTGAGGAGTCTCCGTGCAGGAGTGCACGACAGTCAGCGCAGCATTGATAAGAAAGGTCAAACAAATAGAAGTGTCACATGAGAATTTGGGAACACAGCTCCCTGTTCTAAGATGCAGCTACAAGGAATGATTAAGATAAAGATATTTGACAGATCTGTACGGTACTAGATTTGGCTAAAGGGATAGTAGAGATTGCAGACTGAAGAGATGCTCTGCAGAGCTGAATACACACCAAGTGCTGCAAACGCTGCTGACAACTAAGCTGCTCCTAGCGAGATCAGAACAGAGGTTTATTCTTCCTTTATCAGATTTGCCTTCCAAGTCTCCTCAGAGCAAAAGCACTGCCACATACACACAGAAGTCTCATCTTTAAAACCTAGGGCTCTGCACTAAGCTCACCTCTGGAAAAAGAGGGAGTGGATGATGATTTGTATTTTTTAAAAACATATATTCTTCTGTTCCTGCATCTTGGAAAGAGGAGATTTGTCACGCAGGCTTTTCTTCACCCCCTGAAGGTGAACATTGGATATGGTCATGCTCCCTCCATTTAGGGCATAAAGTTGAAATAAACACATATCTGCCTGCTGCCCCCTGCCAGAAGAATGGGATGGGGGGGAAAAAACCCACCAGAAATCAAGATGCAAACACTAATTCTCATTTTATAGATAATCTTTCTAGTACCTTAGCTGGACCAAATGATTTGAGACTAAACAAACCTACTTTGTTCAGTCTATTAACTCTGCACAGTGAAAAAAATAAAGAATTCATAAATTACATAAATACTTACTTAAGGCTGTTTCTCAAACTTCTGATTCTGTCTAAACCTTGATAAATACTTCAAAACTCTTCCAAAATTGAAAAAGCAAGAACTAAACTAGAATTCTCAGCAACAGTGTTAATCACTGAAGAAAAGCAGTAAAACAAATGAGGTTTTTTTGCCTCCTGAATGTAGCTATTTTGATACAGCACATTTCTGCAAATGTCTGTTCAAAAATCAGTGTTTTTCCTGAAGAGCTAAATATTCTCACTATAAAGTTCAAAAAAAATAAATCCTTGCTTTTTTTTTTTTTTCCCAGCAGGAGAACATAATACTTCAAAAATTATTGAAATACTTTCTTTTATTACCCCTCTGCTAAAAAGGGTTAAGTGGAGATAAATGCAAGTTCTGGGTGGAAACAATGGGCTATTTCTCAAGCTGTAGTGATTGCTAATCAGATTTCAAAATCTGTATGAAAACAAAAGGGGAAAGAAAGAAGGAAAGGGAAATGAAGAGGAGAATATGAATGAGACTGAGAGCAGGTATGAAGGAAAACTTCTTTCTCCTGCAATTAAATAACAACAACATAAAACAGAACTAAACCATGTTCCCTGTAACTGAGGACAAGGCTAGCATCGTTTGACAGTCAGTAAAGAGTAATTGTACATGCTTTTGTTAATATGTTCCACCAGGATTTCTCTGAGCACTAGAAGCTGCTCATTGGTTTTGCATAATAAAGCCAACCTGAGATCAGACACAACAAAACTCCATTATTCCCACACGTATTTCAGTACAGAATTCAGAAAGTGCTCTTTAGAATTACTGTCATGATCAGCACAGAAGGATTTACAGATGTAATAAAGCCAAGAGAAAGCATCACCAACACTATCTCTCCTTTGTTTTCTTCCTAGAACAAACTTTCTAAAGAGGAATCATGAAGATTAGTGGGATGGAGCCCTGATCGGAACCAAGACTGTTATCACATAATTTAATTTATATCATATATATATGTATATATAAGGTATATAATTTAATTTATCAGATTTGTTGAATTCCTGAAATCTGGTTGATATGCACGAAATGGAAGAGAGATAAATAAGCTGAGAGTGCTCCAGGAAATTTACCTACAGTTTCTCAAGGCCAAGTTACAATTTACTTATGCAGCAGATGCCCAAAGAGTCTTTCAATTTTAAGAGCTACCTGGGATGGGAACAGCTCTAAACCTTTTTAAATCAAGCACAAACCAACCTTCCAATTACCTAATTTTGCCACAATATCCATAACAAAATAACTGCCTCCCTATTTACCTTTAGTCTTCCTCACAATACTTCTGGGTTTTTTGCTCTTTTTGTTGTTGTTGATAGAATAAAAAAGCAAAACAAACCCACAATCTCAATCTTGAGTTCTTTATGAAGTCTCCAACTGTCTGAGATGTCTAGCTCACAGAGGCAGAGGGCAACCTCCAAACATACCAAATTCTACATATCTCTCTTTCATCACTTCACCCTAAAAAGTAAGCACTGATGAGAAAGGACATGTACACATACCAAGTGCTTTATTTAAACCCTCTTTCCCACTTCTTCAACATGGCACTTCAGGAACCTGGGAAAAGCAGCAAATTATTTTTTTATTATTATTTTTAATATATACTTTGGGTCTGGATAATAAAGGGATATTTCAAGGGATATTTCCTATCATAGAAAAGACAGAATTTCTTTCTTTAATCTCCTCCTGTTGAAGCAAGCAATGTCATCTGAAAGTGTCAGGTGGAATGTATTTCACTAAGCTAACGATGCTCATTTCCTTACCCTGTTGTTCCTTTAAAGCTTTGAAAGTCTACACACAGATGTGTCTGAAATGTAGTTCATTTTAAAGACAAGGAGGGAAGGGAAGAGGAGGAACAGACAAACTTATCTCACCAGAAAATCTTTATAGAAGCATGTGTCCCTGAAGAAGAAAGGCTTTATGCTTATAATTTCATTCAATATTTCTTTTCAAACATTTGAATAATGGGCTTTACAGAACATCTTTTTGATACCAACTTATCTTTATAACTAATAAAACCCTCTTACTGGGCTTTGTTACTTACATCTAGAATCCGCAAAACGCCTTTTACAAATAATAACCATAGCTAATTATACACAGTAAATAACCTCAGCTTTCAAGCCTCCCCATATATCATTTTGCTAAATATTAATCACAGCTTTAAGCTGTCTAAAAGCATGACATTGGAGTGGGGGATCTCTCTGGTAAAGGATCCCAAACTATCCATCAATATACCTTTCATAAAAAGCACTGATTAAACGTTCCTGGCATGGGTTTTTATGAGTTTGCATGCTGGTTGTCCTTTTTCCCAAGCACTGGAGCCATTACCAAGCAGCTCATCTTCAGCAGGGCAGGAGAGTTCTTAGCCTCCCCATTGCTGCTGCCAAGAGCCTGACATGGTACAGCTGAGTCTAAGCAGGCAGCAGGAGCTGCACTAACTTGGATCTCCTCTTTCTTAATTAGGACTTGAAACAATAGGTGGGGAAAATTCAGGACCAATGGCTATTATGTATTAGCTTTCATTTCTGTGCATTGATTGAGCTTATGTTGTTTTATGTGTGCGATGAAAGGGCAAATCAAAACCTGTTTCTCTTTCTTGTCAATTCTCTTTCTCTTTTTCAACTATTTATCTTCGTATTGTATTGCAGCAACAGATGGCACATTAAAAATGAATTCACATTTTGGGAACTGTATACTGTGCAGCTTATTCTTACCATCTAAAATGACAATGTAATTAAATTTCTTCTGGAAAGGTACCTATAAAATACAGTAACATAATGCCCACTTAAGGAACAAGACATTTTACAATAGAAACACTTGGGGAAGAACACAAGTCTTCTGGGGAAGAACACAAGTCTTCCTGGCATAGAATCTCCTTTGGCCTGGACATTTTCCTATTAATTGCTGACCTAGTTTAAAAAGTGTGTGTATATATATATGTATATATTTATGTATGAATATATATAGATATATCACTCAGCTTCTTTCTCTCTCTGGTTTTAATCAAGAAATTGGTTTCAAGTGTTTTCTGCATTGGTTTCTTCTGGCATATTTACAAACAATTCTCTTTGCAGGATTCACTAGATACTGTTGCATTTCTTTTAAAAACAGCTTCCAATAAATTCAAATAAATAATGTCATTGCCAGTGAGCACTGTATAGTAGGTCACTTTACATGCAACACTATCAATGTACACTTAGCAAGATGCTTAGGAAGAATAACCTCCCAGTCACATGAGGAATTGTTTAGAGTTGCAGGCTCATAATATTTTAAACTCTACTCAGGGGATCACATTTGAGGAGCAACAAACCAGGGTAACACACGGGTAACAAACTTTCCTCACCAGCATTAACATGTTTGCCACAAATAGAAAATAATAGGTTAAATTCCTTCAAAGCAGAGTGCCTAATTTGATGGCAATTAATCAGCTCAGATAGGAGAATCATAGGAATATCAGCTTTATAGACCCAGAATAAACAGCAGCATGAAATACATTCCTTTTCTATGATCAACAGCACCTAACAATTACAGTGATAGTCATTAGCAGGCTGTAGAAAAAAAGGAAAGTGTGTGTGGAGGAGGAGGAACAGGTCATACTGAAGCTGCCTTTTTATTAATCATCATTATAGGAAGGGAAAAGAGAAGTTTCCATTCTTATGAAAGGTAGTGGTCATTAATTTTAAAACTTGGCTACCTGTTTTCAGACTGAAATCTCTTTCAGATGCTTGAGCGAAACAAACAAGCACCAAATATCAAAACAAAACACCCACAAATCATGGAGAAACCAGCAATATCACATGATCTGATAGTGTCTGATAAGTAATATGTACTGCAGGACAAAGTTTCAGTTATACCACCTTTATTTTCTTTATTCCAACTGCAGCCCCACTTTGCTATGTTAGCCTATCTTCAGGAAAAAAACAAAACCAGTCTGGGGGTATTTACCCTTAATTAGAAAAAAATAATTAAAAAATCAAACCACTGCATCTTCACTTTTCCTTCAGGCCAAGGACATCAAAACTAGACACTAGCTTCACCTAACTTAAATATTCCATTAAAAGGACAGAGTTAGTAATCTCTGAGAAAAGAGAATAGATGGGTTTCCCACCACTGAGGGGGTTAAAAAAATCTCAGAAAACCCTACAGATATACATGCTCCCCACTCTTTAAAATACTGTAATACGAGTTTGGGGGACTTTTTTAGCACGTTGTTAGAAGTTTCTGTGCCTACATGAAAGATGGTATTTAAACTGTTGTAACTTGGCCCAGTCAAAAGCAATTTGCAGGAGGACACTGAAAGGCAAATATATACATACAAGGGACAGGTCTGCTAACACGTTAAATAAACCAACTTACACATGGAGCTTGACAGTTCCTTTCACAAAATAAATACATTTGAAAGTAAATACATCACCCTGTTGAGTCAGGCTGCATTTAGCATCTCTGCTTTCCCTCCTCCCACCCCCCAAGAGTGTGTCAAGGATGTTTTCATCCCCTTGTTTGTCTGTCTCCCCTAATCAGGACTCTGTTGTTGTACTGAGCAAGTCGAGGCATTTAGTGAAAATCAAGATGGATTTAGTTTGGAATTAAGTAGATCCCCATGACAGGAAATATTAAGAGATGATGGATGTCTGACAAATATTTAAATTAAAAAAAAAATCAACTCCCATTTCAGTAGGCAGTCAGCAATGCTAGATTTATGAAACTGAACTTTAAACTAAAAGGAACATATTTTTCCAGGCTTTATGTATTAGCAACATTGCATTTAATTTAGAGATTAAATAAACACTAGTTTGAGGCAGCCCACGAGGGCTGAAATGCTTCATGGAGGCAGGCTTACAGTTTTGAGGCTATGAAATATGTCTCCTGTTTTGACACTATTGTAATAGCATAGTTGTTCACTTTCCTTGTTTCCATGGGGTTTATGGTCCATAAAGTTTAATAACAATCTTAACAGCTGAACAGTGAGCACACATCTCCGGGAAGCTTCTGTAAGAAACAGGATGTGAATTTTATCCATGTAATTTTTAGAGGTAGCATATGTCCTTTCCTCACCACTGTCCACATATACCCACATCATCAAAGAAGGCACCAAACGACACTGACTCACCTCAGGAAAGAGATCACATACCCTCACCTTCTCCAGGAGTCGAGTGAACAGCATTTAAAATGCCAGTTCAGATTATGAAATTACTGAATCTCAGAAAAATTAAAGAAAAAGTTTGATCAATAGGTCCCATAGGAAAAACATCCAGAAGCACCCAAAAATAGCAGCGCCTTTCTTCCATCTGAGTTTGGTACCCAAAATCCCAGTGTCTTGGATACAAGCAGAACTTCTGCTCTAAGAACTGCAGATCTTCCTCTTTTACCTTTCTCCAGTCCTACAAGATGAGGCAGGAACACTTCAGTTCCTTGCAAGATTGGCCCCTAGGTTGTACTTTGACTAATTACTTTCCATAAAAAGTGAGTGAAAGAGGCCTTATTTTGGTGCCAAGAGTGGTTTGGTTTCTGACCCGAATGTATGGATCTGCCTTACAGACCAGATTCTTTCCAGGACACAAAAAGCAGTGTCACTGACTAGCAATCCGGATCAGAAAGCAAAATTTGCACAGAAATCCTGTCATATTAATCAAAATTTAATCTGAGATCTGTTTTATACAGCCTGTTGGGATGTTTTAGGTGATACAAGGAACATTGGTAAGAAGGGAAAACACATTCTCCCCTGCAGCTTGGTTTTACTTTGATTAATGTGTGACTGCCTTGGACTGGAGTTCCAAATGTTGAAGAGCCATGTTGGTTCAAACCAACCAAAGATAAGGCCCTCTGTATTCCACCTATTCCACCATTTTCACAATTTTTAGGGATCTTTTTAAAAACAGAAGTAAAAGGGAACATTCAACTTTCAAACCTGGATTTACATAACTATTTGTAAGGAGGAGCTCTATACAAGTACAGAATATTAAGTGACTTCCCCCTTTTGAAATAATTTAATAGATTTCAACTTGATTGTGTCTCTTTAACATTTCAGTAGATAATTTTTTTCAATGAATTTGACACATCAAGTAATATCAGAGTATATCTACCTAAAATATTTACAATTACTTGCAAGATATTTTCACATGAACCAGTAAATTGAAACTTCCTCTCAGAGGAGAGACATAAAAAAGTCATTTTTACGGTGGTTATTGTAATTTTAATAGGCAATTTCATAGGTAAACAGAAGTGCTTGATCTCCATTCACTACTGTATAACAGGCTGTGCTGCATATCTAATTGAATCACATGGATTTGTGTACAAAATGAACAAGAATTATAAATGGCTCCTTCTGTGATTTAAACTCTACAGGTTTATGTACCTCAGCTACAGTGCCTAAGACGAAAACACAAGACACATTTCTATCCTACAAATAAGCAGCCTGCTTCTTTGGGGAATAAAGTTTTAAGAAGAAAATGCTTCAGGTTGGTATTAAAGCAGTTGTTCAGCAGAAGGAGCTGTGCACACATATTCAGAGTAGACTCCATCCAAGCTGGTTCATTGAAACGTAGGCATGCTCAGAAGATCTGAAATTTGCGTGGGCAAATGACACTTTCATGACTGGAGTAGATTAATAGAGTCATAGATTTAAAGGCTAGAAGGGATCATTATGATCATCTAGTATGACCTTCTGTTTAACAGAATTTAGCCAAGGGATTCCTGCATCAAGCCCATGGCTCATAACTTCTGGTTGAGCTACAACCAATATCTTTTAGAAAGACATTCTATCTTGATTTAAAGACTTCAAGTGATGGAGAAGTCACTACATTCCCTGGCAAGTTGTTACAGTGCTTAATTACACAGTTTCTTTCTTCTTTTTTTTTTTAAGAAAATGTTTTACCCTTACAATTTGTGTAGTTTCAGTCCAATCACTCTCTGCCCTCCCAGAAGATTAAAAGTCCTTTTTTTGCAGAAGTTTTCTCCAGACATAGGTGCTTGTGGGTTTGAAACAAGAGATATCTTAATCTTTTCTTCACAAAGACAGGGCTGCTTTACTCTTTTGTTTTGGGATAAAAGTTATCATTGTTCTCATAGGTCTTCTCTGAAATCTCTGAAATCTTTACACGCAAGTACAAACACTAGCACCAATAGTCAAATAATGCTTCATTTATAAGGGTAATAACAGTACCGATAGTACTACAAGGATACTCTTGGAGCAAAAACCAAGCATGTTAGCCATTTGGTCTTTCTCTTTCTTACACATGCTCATGCAAATATCCTTCAGAGAAAAGGAAGAAATAAAAAATGACCCAGATACACTGAGTTTAGCCAGGCTGGAAGATATGAGGACAGTAAAACAGTTTAGTAGAGCACAGATCTTGGGGTTTTTTGCCAAGTTGTTTGATGCAAGAATTCATGAGGAATAAGTAACCCCATAGTACTCTTCATCATGCCACCTGGCTCAGGTCCCAGGCATGTTAGAGAAGGATTTTAGGTGCTATACCCTTCTGACCCAGGTGCTCACAGCAGTGGGCTACAATATTGCAGGCTGCCAGACCCAGAGCATCTCAAAACTCTCTTACACTACGAAAATCCTCAGCTGCTTGTCAGGCCAGCTTTATGGAAAGTGAGATGAGGTTCTGGCCCCAGCATTTAACTATACTTGGCCATAACTCAGTTTCTCACAAATAGCAATTTTGGCATGTTCTCATTCTGTTGTATGACTGTGACACATGCAGTGGGAATAATAATAAATTACTGTGCTATTACATGACAACAGAAATTTCCATGTGTTTGGTTACATGTGCAGAACTAAAAACGTGGGCTGCTGCTTTCACTGCACTTTAACTAGGTTAGAATCTAATATATTTACATTGTTTAGTAATGAACAACTGATCACATGAGATTGAGAACTCATGGGAAGAATGACTGCCCTTACAAACAGGGATCTGGATGGGGTTTTTTTGTGATGCAAAAGCCTGGGCATATGTAGCTAGAATCACTCTCTTGTGTTCCAGGCATATAGTGCAATGACACTGAGGATGTGGAGTTTGGAGGAACATCCACAACTGCTGCTTCTGCTTCAAATGTGATTATACACCTCTATGGAAAACATAATTGTATAATACAAATACCCACGTATTTTATAGTTCCTTAAAATCTACTGCTAGATTCCATTAATATTTGAGTTGACAACTTAAGAATAGGAAAACAAGAGGCAGGCACTTCAAGATGACCCTTTATTTAGTGAAAAAAAAGAAGCTATTTTCATTCAAAGAAGACAGTGGGTGGAAAAAATGCATTTCTGCTAAGGAAACAAGCAGTCACTTTCACTGAAAAGGAAATACTGAGTTGCTTTGTCCTAAGGTCTCAGTGGAGCAAAGCCTGATGGTTTAACCATGGCATATGGGTTGCAGCCCAAGAGAGCTAAAGAGAAAATTTGGAAGCTCGTGTCAAATTTTCTTCTCTCTATATAGCTTTGGCCTAGGCCTCAGCAGCAGTCTCCAGGGATAGAATGATGTACTGCAATATAACAAGCTGCCTGACATTTTGAAATGCCTTAACCCCCAGCTTTCCATCCACCTTTTAGCCCTTGCAGTGGCTTCCCTTCCCACATGGAGCTGCACAATGTAGAGTGCAAGACTTCTCTATAAAGAAAAAAGTTGTCATATCTTTGTCCTTGAGGCTTTTAATCAGCAATGACTCTTGGCTTCGTTAATAACATTTTCAGAAATATAATAGGAAAGGCCACTTATGGTATAGCAGGGGGTATGTGAATGTCTAATGTGCCTCGCACAGGCACGGGCTGTGTCTCCACAAAGTCTTGGGTCTGTTTTCTAGGTTTTTATCAAACCAGAACACAGGCTGGGGGCATGAAAAAGGGAAAGCACTGTTTTCCTGTAAACAAAGACATTGCAAGCTCCTAATAACAAATAAAGCCTCCTGAACTCCTGACAGAGGAAGCTTCAGAAGCACAAATGCAAATGTCAAAGCCAAGACGATGCACACGAGCGAGAAGAAATTTATTTTATGCTTCCAACAACTTTCAGATATATAACTGGTAGTTGGTAACCAAACTCTTAAAAACACTGCAATAATTATATATCCCAACCAAAGTCTTTTTTCCCCCGCCTTGACATGGAAAGTGCTGCAGAACCGGAAGCATTGTTAATCAAAAAAACTCTACCTGCTATTCTAGGCTTAAACTCTAACAGCTCAGCTCACAGGCTTCCTTTTTTTCTAAAAAGTCAAAACATTGAGGGGTTGAATATAGCTCCTTTCATACATTATCTCCCTAATGACTTTGACCTATTAATAAGTGGAATCTATCAAGTATACTCTCTCCTACAGTATTTTGTCAATTGTTATACGCCTCAATGGGGCCACCATTAAAAATCTGCCAATTAATTCAGTATTTAGGACACTGTTACTCTGAAATATGCTATGTATCATGCAATTTCTCATTATAAATATAGAAATGCTGTAAATTACAAGGTGAGATTAGTATTTTCTGCAATAAGAAGTGACGCCTTTTAATGATAATCATTATATACTTTGCCTTTTCTCTCCTTCAGTGGGGTTCTTTTATAGCTGAGCCACTCCAAGGGACAACAAGCTGAATGCCACACTAGATATGGAATTATATTCTTTCAACATCCTTATGCTTATAACGTGCCATTCTTTATTAAATCTTTTTTGTAGCAGGGTCTAAATATGCAAGCTAAGTAATTTTTATTCTTTCAAGAAAGTTAGCTGAAGGTTTTTTTCCCAAAATTGTAAACAATACCTTATTAGAAATAAAAATAATATTTAAAAATAGTATCAGGCATATTAAACTCACTGCATGTTTATGTTCTACATCTGAATAAAATGCTCTTTGCTTACCAAAAACAAAGCTCTTGAACAAAAATGATTGTGGCTTTCAAGTCAATAAAACCCTAAATAAAATGAAGGATGAGACCCTAATGTGTGTGAAAGTCTCTAATGGCATTAATTAATTAATTAAATTTATTTTCATTTTTAAAACACCAATGTTTTGATTAAAAATATTATTTTATTTAATATCTCATGGATATAAAAAGCATTAAAGCTATTAGCATCAAGTTAGCATGATTACAATGAATAATGTGGAAAGTGCCTCTAATAGAGTTGTAGCTGTGGTTTCATTTATTCTAGATGAAAAATGACATTTATCAAACATTTGATCTGATGGGCTATATATTTATGGAGAAACAAAAGAGAAGAGATTAACTGGCAAGAAAATCCATTTTGATTAGACTATTTAATGCTCTGTGTATGTGTTACAAATAACCCTATTCCCAGGAGGATTCCTTTGAACTAGATTTCTTTAGTTATTATTTTTATTTAGCACTGAGACCATATGACCTGTGAACACAACCTTTTAAAACAGTCCAGAAAAATCAAAGGTATTAGAACTTTTATCTATACTGTTTTCTCTGTAATGAAATTCTTACTGCTATATGGGATACGCTTGCTAAATTAATCTTCTATTGTTTTTAAACATGTTTTTTAATCTTATTCTTCTAGGATCTCCACTTGAACATTTCTGAATGATATTTCATTTGGAACTGCAACCATTTATCTAGTCGAAGCATCTGTGTGTTTAACATATGGACTGGAAACTTTCCACTACAATGACTGTGTTCTGCCAAAAAAGCCAGCAAAAGAAAATGTTCTGATGTAAATATAAGCTGATATCCAAGTTCTTCACAGGTTTTGAATCTTTAACCATCTAACTAAGGGAGACTTTATTATGGCTGCAGTTTTGTTGTAAACAAAACCAGAATAAAACAAAATTAAAACCAGAAAACCTGCAGAAACAGGCCTTGTATACTGCAAATCCCCATTTTGGCAACCCAAAGAGGGAATATAAGCTTAAAGGCCTGAATTTAACAAACCTAATTATCAAGGCTTAATTAGTACCAAGGGTAAAGCTTCATGGAACACCTGCAGACTTAATTTATGTCCTGACAGAGAGGAACAAGTGTTAATGGGCTGTATTTATGTTAATACCTGAACCTTAGAGAGCCAGTGGGATAAAATAGACTATGCACTAGTTTTTTGTTTCAAGCTACAGAACAAACATAAAAGATTTTAATCTTAATATTAGTTTGCACATAAGTCCTTGGGGAAAGTGTAGATCTATTTAAACTTTAAAATTGGAGATGCAGAATACTAAAGAAAAAAAACCCTAAAAACTAAAATTAAAAAAATAAAAGGAAGTCTGCTTAGAAAGTGGTGTCAATGCAGAAAATATCCAACCAAAAAGGGTCAGTGGCCATTTTCTGAGCATGCTAGCAGATACTAGTTTTTTTAAAACCTCTTACACTATACCACTGATGCTTTCTGTAGCATGAACATGTATTTTCATGTGTCTGATGCATAATACAATTCTTTTCTCCATTCAGATGGAAGGAAAAAAAAGGCTGCCCACCATAACTGCAGTGTTGAGGGTCTTGCCTCTGTGTTCTGGGGTTTAGTGGGCATGATCTGAGCTGGATTTGGGAATGTTTTTAGAAGGCAGAGCCCTGTGGGGAATGGGGCCTCTTACAGTCTTCAGGGCTCTTGGAGCCCAGGCTATAAACGGGGCCATATGGTCCCACCAGTCCCAGCTCTCACTGAGTGCCAGGAGAGTACAGAAAATTCTATATCTGTGCTGTTCCTCTCTCTGTGTGCAGTAAAACTACCTTGGAGCTGGGGGGTTTAGGTAGGAATAAATAGCTTGTACATTTTTCCCACTGAAGCTGCGATTCTATTGTAGCAAGACTGGCTCATCTTCATTTCTGGCGCTGCAAGTATCTTACGTAAACTCAGAAAGGTGGTGTTCAAACAGCATTTTTCCTGCCCTTCAATGCTCCTTTTGGTCCTTGGTCACACATGCCATTTCAGAAGGATCACCCCTGAGAGTATGGCTATCCCCTCACAGGAACACAGCCTGGCTTCACGCCCTGTGCCTGGGAACGCCGTGTCAGCAGGGCTGCCCAGCAGGTCAATGAAAATTTTCCCCTTTTTCACTTTTAACTAAAGGTTTGACTCTGCCTTAAGGCCTAAGATGGTTTTCCTGTCCATCATGTCTTCTAAGCACACCAGGCTCAAGTTTCTACAGCTGTCCAAGTGAGAGGTAAGACCATTTACAGGATGACCCACAGGGATTCAAACTAATTTAAAGACACACACCTTGGCTGAGGAGGAACGGATAGTTTAGTTAGTGTCTCCTCAATCCACCTCTCTCAGAGTAATGGCAAGAGAATTCTTGAAGTTTTTGTTATCTTTTTTCCTTCCTATTCTATAATCCTCTTTAAAATATTGACACTAATGCTTCTTTCCCTCCTGCTTTTTTTTCTGGCAATGACTGTTGATCCCACCCCTGCCACCAACCCCTTTGCCACATTTCAGAGGTGTACAAACCATCAGCACTTTCCATGGCATCACTGAAAATGTCACTGAGGATGTTTGCACAGCTGTGGAAATAGGGACTGTTGCGGGGCTGTGTTTTAGTGCTGTCAGCTGGGATGTTCAGCAGACCCACACAACAACTGAGAGGGATTTGCATTATCTTGTTAGAGTCCCCATCACCCTCCATCTATCAGGGGCTCCTTCTGTGTGAGGACAAACTTCCTGAGGCTGCATGAGGTGCACAAACAGCTTGAAGCAAAACCCATCCAGAACAGACTGGATAGGCTGAGCATAATGCCAGAGGGGACTTTCACACACTTTCAGTCCTTGGACTTGGAAAGCCTTTTAAGGACAAAGTGGAGGAAGGCCTTTCCATGTCACCTGCAGGTTTCCAATGGCCCAGAGCATCACACCAAACCTCAAGAAGAGCGAAGTCAGTCTCTGTCTGCCCCTTGTGGACCTACCTCTGACCCAGAAAGGCCTCTGGCATGCAGAGAGCCCTTGTACTACCTTCAAGGAGCCATGGCTGGTGGAGTAACTGTTATCCCAACTTGGACCTCCAAGGATGTGAACCTCTTGTACCTCCCCAGTTAACCACCTGGTGTCCCCAGCACCCTTACCACTTGTACCTTGGAGCACTGCTGGAAACATTTGCCCCACTTCCATGTTTGGAAATACTTTCTGAAACACTACACAAGTATCTCACAAGCACCAGGAATGAAACACCAGTCTTAAGATAGCCCTTGCTCTGTGTATGTGACTTGCATTCCCTGTGTGAAAAAAATGAAAAACAATGCCTCCTCCTCAGGGCAATAATTAGTTGCTTCCATGGAGGGGTACTTATGGTGAAGTGAAAATAAAAATTAATATTAATGGTAGCAGTAAACAGCTCTCTAAAGATTCAAACTTTATACAGGGTCACTTCCTAAACCAATCCACAACTGAATTTTGATTCAAAAACTAGACAATAAAAATTATAATAGTCATTCTACAGACTTCTCTTACTACTTTTATCAGGTTAGTAAAAATCTCTTTTTAAGTATGTTTTACCTCTGGCAAATTTATCAGACATTGAAGTGTGGTTTTCAAAACTGCATACTACACATTAACACCAACCTAATACGCACGATCATGATGGAAACAATTCGAGCAAAGCATATTGGTTTTTTTGGTGAACAGCAAGAACATTTCTGCATAACATACATGAGTTCTCACATACGGACACACGTGCACATGTGTTCTCGTAAATCAACACGGGCACAGTGTTACGGGAAGAATATGGTTGAAGCCACAGTGCTGATAGGCGTAGGATTCTGCAATTCACATATGCTTTCATTTTGGTCACGTAACCACATTTCAGAACAGTATGTTTTCTGAATATTTTGTAAAACCAGCTAAAGATAGATGATAAACGGAAATAACCCATTAATCAGATTGTCAATGAACATTCTGAGAATTAGAATACAAATCCTGGACAAATTTAGTCATCAATTTCTCAAAACATCTTTGGCATGGGAAGCCGGAGATCTTTGTGAGGTCTAAAAGGTTGATTTCTTGAGCTTCTTAAAAGCAGAAACAACACTTGTCATACACAGTTTCAATCAGGCTTCTTGTTCTGTTTTCTAATTTCGTTTCATCCCACTTTAACATGGCGTTTTCCACCTCCCTCAGATCTTCCCACAGAACCAGTCAGGCAGAAGAAACACTTCAGTAACTTCTACAAGCATGATGGCTGAGCTGGTCCCAGCAATTGTCCTGGTCACATTAACCAATTTTACAGAAAAAAAAAATTAAGAATTTTCAGATTGTGGTGTTTAACATTAATCCAAACCGTATGGTAGAAGGCTTTCTTCAAAACTACATATTATCTGCTACCAAGTATGGTGAATCCAAAAAAGAACAGGAAAAAAAAAACCAAAACACTTCCTAAGATTTTATTTTCCACTTGGGAAATTTTCACATCAGTGAAATGAATAGCTGTTTTGCTTCAGTAGGTGCATTTCTTTTGGGGTCATCTTTTGCTCAGCAGGAGTGGACAAGGATAAACTGGGATTTATGGGGCTTTTAATTTTTATTCTTTAATGTTTCTATTTTCTTGCTCAGATATATTTTGAAATATAGCTTCCCAGTTCAACCTCATTTTAGTTTCCCAAAGTAAATGCAATTGATGTGTTGTGGAAAAAGAAAATAGAGAAAGAAAGAACGAAAGTAGCAAAATTTTTCATATTTCAGACCAGTGCAAAATCTTTACCTAACTTGAAATATTTTCCATGCTTGCTTAAAAATCCATAAAATGAGCAACTGCTCATCAACTTAAGAGTTATATATGTGAAATCTCCTGCACACAAGTCAGGGTCAACGCACGACTGAAGATTTCTAACCATTTGTTAAATTTCCCACTCTGCAAGTGCCAAAGGATCAAGAAGTAAAAATGAGCGAGTGAAGAGAAGGTTCCAAGTCACTAAACTGTAGAGATATCGCAATCCTTTCTGGAGGGAGATACTGCAGTTGCACTGTAGTGAGGAGAAATCTCAGTTGCCTTTACAGCCAACACAGGATGTTCAACAGAAAAAAAAAACCAGCACAGAAAAGTGCAGATGAAGAGAAAAAGAATAAGCAGCTCTACAAACAGACCACAAACTTTTACCCCAGTACTGCTGAGATATATAAACTATGCATCAGCTGCTGATGTTACATTGTCAGATAGTCTATTGACTTGATATGTGCTTTAATAAAAGAGTATCTGATATGGATGGGAGTTGTTTCATGAATTAGACACAGAAACCTTAGCTACCGAGATAAACAGAGACAATGTCTTCCTGTGCACACAGGAGAGCTTAGTTAGACTGAAACTCTGACTAAACACATTTAGTCAGCACAATCAACTCACAAGAGTAGCTGAAGTTCCTGTGTCTTAAAATGCAAATTTTTATCAAGCATCATAAACACTCATGGGCAAATCAGATCGTTGTTGTTTCTTACTTGCCATTTGATAAAATCAATGATGTGATCACACAGCAGGTTTCAGGAATATTTTCATTTGTTTGGTTTTCTGTAAATGGAGAGTTTAAATCCCCATTGTTTAAGGCATTTTGTGATCTCCCTGTAATTATATAAATGTCATTTCAATTTTGCTGGAATTTAATACTAAAAAGGCAGATATACAGCACACTGCACCAATTATGCAGTAAGCAATGTCCTGCAGGTACCATCAAGGAGTGATAAACAAGATAACAAAGTTAGTCTTACACTTTGAAAACATTAACCAGCCCTTAACCAAATAACTCTCACATCTATCCCTGCAGCATTACCTTTTGCTTTTCAGAGATGAGGAAAGCAAGGCACAGAAATGGAACTGAGCTGCTCCAGGCTGTGAAAAGGTTCAGTAACATGGAAACATCTGAAGTTTGGAAGTTTCTGATTTCTTCACCTGACCATTGCCTTTTTCTGCTGCATTTGTCTTTGGTCCAGTTGCTTATCAGGAGGGAGTCATTGATAGTGCTAAACTGTTCCTGTGCTCCTAAATTTTCGCATTTATGTTAAAAAGTGCAATTTCAGAGTGGAGGCAAACTTTCACCAGAGCTAAAATTATAAACTTTCAGATCTCATCTTTGCCTTCTTCACCCCTATCAAACTCAGAAGACCCAGTGAGAACATGCAGAGAGGCTGAAGCAGCTGTAACAGTGCAAGACTGAAGGTTTCTAACGTATCAAACTCAGAAGACCCAGTGAGAACGTGCAGAGAGGCTGAAGCAGCTGTAAGAGTGCAAGACTGAAGGTTTCTAACAGTGACAAGTACAACTTCCTCCTCCCCTGGTGTCTGTAGCACAATCTGGATTCTCTTTTTTTTTTTTATTTAATAAATTCCCAAAAGTGTAATTTTTGAGAGGTAATACATAGATCTGTGTTCTTAAACACAAATTTAAGTAAAGATGTAAATTTTTTAGCATGATACAAATCTTCATCCCTGCAGTGGCACTGTTAAAAGAGATACTTCATAACAGCAACAAGCATAACAGAGAATTTTTGACACAAAGTAAAACAAAAGTCAAGAGGAAACTGGAAAAGCAAGAGATGACAAGAACAGTGACTGTCTTTTTTAATTATTTCTAGTGTCCACATATCAGTGTAGCTTTGTCTGCTTCCCACAGTAAGCAAGAAAAAGTCAAAAAGTAGGTGCAAACATCACCTCCCAGTTCCAGGCTTCATTCCTGTATTTTCTGGCTTCTGTGAATTTATGTCAATCCCTCTCTAATAATTCTGCTTTATATAAGCTAAAATCTTATGGTTTAATAATGTTTCCAAATGCAGAATTTTGACAATAATCGTCACTGTTAAGTATCCTTATATTTTCTAGAATTGTAAAGTTCTTTTCACATCTTAAAATATACAGATCAAATTTTGCTGCAAATCTCACATGTGAACACACTCCCAGTGCACACTGAGATTACAGCTGATTGCAGCAAGAGATGTATTGGACCTGTGTGGCATCATCTCCGATGTTAGTGAGATTGCAATTATCATATTTTCTTTCTGCTCCTTGAAAGAAGCAAAACCACATGCATCCCAGCTGCTCCAAAACACTCAACCATAGAGAACAAATACATACCAAGGAAGAGAACAGAAGGAATTTTTTAACTCATATATGACTGAGCATTACAGTCAAGGAAATTACCACTCGTAACAAATCAACAGTCCTCTAAACATGACTTACACATCAGCACATTCCAGACTGTTTTTCTTTATCTTCCTCATCTAACAAAATCTAAAATCCAAGGAAGAACATATTTCGTTTCACTGCTTCAGTAGCAAAATGGACCAGGAGCTTTACCAGTCTCATCAGTTTTTACTTTCCCTCACACATAAAATTTCTATTTCTCAGTGTCAGTGTCCTTAGAAGAAGAGTGAACACAGCATTAGGATCATTAGTCATCTTTCATGCTCTGGAGGTCCTTCTCGACCAATTTAGTAAAGAACAATGCTGTGCAAAAGAGACAGGGTGGCTGCTAATGACAGGCAACAGTTCAATATTTTATGCCACCTTAAAAAAGTTTCAGTAACTGAAGGTGTTCTCACATTAATTCTTTGCATCAATTATTGACAGAGAATTTAATTTAAAGGCAACTAGTCAGTAACCTAGGGGTACTGTTTTAAATAATTTATAATTGCTGCATGGGTGTAATCATATTGCTATTGATTAAGATCCAGTCACTTCTACCAGTCCAGCATGTCTTATGCTAATTAATTTTAGTGATATCACCTTTTTAACTCTGTATTCCCTGGTAACAGGAACTCATTATTAAAAAATAATTTAATCAGGAGCAATCTTTTAAAGTTTATTTGATTAGTACTTGCTGGGCCATTGAAAAAGCAGATTTAAATGCAAGTAAAATTAGAAACTGAAGAAGAATAAAGACAGACTGATAATTTCACAAGAAAGGCAAGAATGCTTTAAAAACCCCTAAGATTTTAATTAGATATGGGAAAGAAGATTGAGAGTTATCATCATTGCCCCTTGATCCTGAAGTTGTTACATGCATTAACTCCCATTTAAATCAATAGAAATTTTGAAGATCAGTGCCTTTCTAGTGAATTGCAAATCTCAGTGTGGCCAGCCTAGGACCAGATCCTTTTAACCACCCGATAATACACAATATAACATTCCAAGTCAAGAATGGCAAGTCCTGCACAGTGTGTCCCTCTCCTGTCTCACATATCAGTCCTCAGAGTCCTCAGCAGAGACTGATTCTTCCCTTCATCCAAACCACCATGGTAGATTCCAGTGTCTACTGGAAATAGTTTTTCACTTTTTCAGGCTGCCTTCAGTTTTGAAAAGTACTTCCTCAAAGGTACACAGAACTACCTCCTCAACAACATTAATCCCTTTTATAAATTCTCCTTTGCTGGCACATCAACAAAAAGAATACTCAGGTTCTTGGGGCTGATGAAACCCACTGACCACACTGATATATCTGCCACAGTATCCTTGTTTCTTTGTGTTCTACTGTCTGCCTAGTGCATTGGTGGTTTTCTGTCCTACATATGGATTGTGATATTCCAATCAGGAACTGCATTTTTACTCCAGGTGTGCACTTACATGGTGCTCAACACAGCAAAAAAGACTTGACCCTTAGGTGCTGCAGGAAATCAAGCAATAATAATAGAGCAAAACTCCTCAAAGCATGGAAGAATGCACTTAGTTCTCCAAAATCTGCTGCAGACATCCCATTCAAGGACTTCAGTTTATTTCATTTGGGCCAGACACCTCCTTTTTGATGTCACTAATTACTGATGATAAATGCTTCCTGCACATAGAAGGCTTCATCAACAAACAGCAATTTGTAAACACAGAGCCTTCAAGAGCAGAGTCTGAGCACTTGCAAAGTCTGGTTAAGCTATTCTAGGTTTTCCCATGAAGGCTACAACTTTAGAGAGAGCCTGTGATTGCAAGGGAAGCACACAGACATGAGCAGTTGATGCTAAGGGAAACAAAACCTTTCTGAAAGCAAATTTTGTTTATCTTTTCTCCAATTAAACATATTGGAAAGGATGCTACTGATTTTAACAAGAGCAGAATCTGAGACAGTTTTCCCTATTAAGCACAGATGTTTGGAAAGAGAGTTAATACAAGGATAGAAGTGCATCATGGAAAGGGAGAAACTGGAACACAAGGAGAAAGTTATAAAAAGAAAAGCACTAAAGGGATATATTCCTGACCTTTTGGAACCTTTCCATGGAGATTAGGGTACTAGATGGGAGTGTGGGCAGAGAAGACATAGTATATATCCAGTATCAGCAAGGACACAGGTCAGGGACTATGAAGACAATGAGTATAATGATATCTACTGAAGTCAAAACATTTAGCCTATAACTAAAACGACAAACCCTGTAATTTGAACTTGACACATGCTAGGAACAAACATCCACAAACTAATGCCACAAAGGACATGCAATCTTTGTCCCTGAAGACACCATTATGTAAATTAAATTGAATGTAGTCCACTTTGAGGTTTGCAATCAAATGGGTATTTTTAATATCAATAAAAATTGAGCTTTCCCCAGAGAATCCAAATCAAGCTGCTTTCTAGAACAAAAGGGAAATGCTGAAACATATATGCTTTTAAGATAACTCAATGAATGCAAAATTGTTAGCAAAACCAATACATTCAAATCTACTCTGACAAATAAACTGTGAGGAAGAATAAACAGATCTGACATTTGTATTCCCTTAGAATAAAGAACCAAGAAGTTTGGGGATACCTGGGTACTGTGGCTCCAGGAGGCTCTGCCCACCCTCCACACCCATTGCAACCAGCATTTACTTTACACCTTTGGGGAAAAAATACCCAAAAAATATCAACAAGGACTGTCTATGATTTATTCCATTCACATGGTAAAGAACAGTGATACAAGATGGTGTAAGTGGCTGTTGTATGTTAGACCTATGATTTTCATAAAGTCTTTAATATAAATTTACTAATATGCACAAGTGCTAAATAAATGTAATTTACCATTAAAATAAAGGAAAGACCAAAACAATAATTAGATGAGTATGCTTTGGGTTTTTTTAATAAGGATCAACCCCATTGCTAATCTGCCTTGAATAATGGCTTTGTTAACAAAATTGCAACTGCAAAAGGTTGTGTTTGACAGTCACACCTGGTAGTATGAGACTACATTTCAAACAGTTTGGGATAAAAATACACTATTAAATTTACTGAATACCTTGGCTAGGGTTAAGTATTTTATGCAGGCATCAGCATCTTTAAGGAGTTCACCTTTTAAAAGGAGCAGGTTTTTTGTTGTAAATGGCACTGACACTACAACAAGAAAGTTCATTTCACAAAGATGATTCATTAAGAAATAAAATATTCATGGCTGACAGCTTGAAGGATCGCCATACAGTTTTATTCTAATGCACCTGTCCTCTTTGTCAAGTCCAATATGGGATGTCATGTCGCCAAAGTTTTATTTAGAAATTGTTTGTCAGAGTGAGCTTTCTAATGTGAATGAAAAATTCATTCCCTCATTAAGAAGATTTTCCATGAAATGTCTAGGATTTTCAATGAACACCAGGACATGAACCAATTACTGTTAAACACTTAAAGAGACAGTGTCCTAGCTCACTCAGCAAAACCCTTAATGCACAAGTATATGGGAAGAACTCAATATCTATCAGCAAAACACAAATGAAATATCAGGTTTATTTTGGTTTATGTGCTCCTTCCTGCTTTCCACCTTTCTTTTTTCCTCTTTTCTCTTTTTTCTTTATTTTTTTTCAGTGACAAATGGAAAATCATGAAGTTTGAGAGTTCTAAGCCAAATGCAAATACTGGATGGTGAGAATTTGTATATGACTTGAAGGATAAGAATGTGGCATAAATTTATAACAACTCATATTAATTACCTGAAGAGATACGTACATGAAAAGCTGACAACAACATTTATTTGTATTTTTTTTTGAAGTCCTCTTCATTCTTTTTCTGCCTTTTTCTTAAAGTTTACTCATGCCAGCTAAGAAAGCATCTGCCCCAAATCCTGAACCTGGTAGATTATAGGACTGGCACACTGCAAAGCCATAGGTACTGCCAAATTTCTTCCTAAGGCGTAATTTTTTTTTGTATCTCACAGGACTACCAAAGCAAGTTGAAAAACTTACTGCATTCATGTATGCAATCCTCTATGTCTTTATTTTTTGATACTTTTTTCCTTCATTAAAGGAATTGTACTTGGACTGATGTGTTCCAAATGACCAGGTCTCCACAGACATGCACTCTTTTTAGCCAGATATTTCCATTGTGGAAAATAATTTAGGTACTCATTCCAGACTTCAGGCTGTAACACAGCCACCTGGAGCAGCAGTTGGGCTGCTGGATATCTGGAAACCTAAGACATCTTCTACATGGTCTGATCTCTTCCCTGGGCAGCACTGCCTGGCATCACCATGCTCCAGACCTACCATCCCAGGGTGCAAGGGGTCTATGTGTATGCAGTGAGTCTCATATCTCCTGAATTACATCTCCCAAAGGAGCCAAGCTTCCACAAAGACCATAAAAAAAATACATATCAGTGTTGAGGCTCTCCAAATACAGGTCCTGCATTGTGCAGGGACAGCCTTGCTCTATCTTGGCCTGACAAGCACAGAGGTAGAAGATGTCCTCTCCCTCTGGACTGGGGTGGACACTCAGACCTAGTCACTCTGGGTTGCCTTGGCTTCTGCTTCACCTCTCTGCAACCCACAGCACAGAATTCACAGAGTTTACACAACACTTTGCTCTCTTGTGTACAGAATCACAACACTTGGTTTAAAACCCCTCTAATTTTCAAATTAGAAATTCAAATGAATAATTCAAAGAAGTAGCTTTTTCCCTTTCTAATAAATGTTAGTAGCAATTGGAAATCTTGTAAATTTTGACATGTAGATTAATCCTGTTAATAGCAAGCAGATATCTCCAAATAGTGGTTTATCACATTGCTCCAGCCACCCAAATTCCTCTACTTCTAATGAATCCTAAAAAATCTTGAGGTTTATAAGTATTATGGTTCAGTTTTAATCTGTATGTGTAGGTAACTTTCCCTTCCTTGACCTTCAGAAATTTTTCTATGTAATCTATGCTTTAGAAAGTACAGCCTAGTAACTTTGCTATGGTCAAGAGTTATTTACATTCTTTTAAATTTGTAAGTTTTGTTCTAGATGACAGTAGGAGATATCCTAACAGATGAAAAAGTATTTTTTTTTTAGCAAATCAAGATTAATTTATCTAATTGTTATGGTCTCAAGAGCCGTAAGTGCTAAGCTGAGAGGAAAAGTGTTTATTCTGAGCAAAAGTTATTCAAATATTTATAAGACTAGATAATTTAGAAAAGAAAATACAGATGGCAGGACACAACAATGAGCCACATATTTTTTTTAGCCACCATTTCACTTATTAAAGACAAGAAGTCTAAACATACAGATAGTGGCCTCACTAATTCCCCTTGTGCAATTTTCAGCTGAAATTCAAAGTTCAGTTTGTTTTTTGTATCTTGAAGAAGAGATGCAGATGGGACTGTAGAAACAAGTCCATATAAAAACAGAGAGCTATTCTAGTTCCTTTACTAAAATTTTTCAATATGTTATGGAAAACGTCCTATCAATAATGCACATATATATATACATTTATATTTGCATATATATAAATAATATATATAAAATCCATATATATGTATATCAGTTCATGATCCATAATACACAATAAAAAGTCACTTCCTTTAAAAGTAATATCTAAGCCTAAGCAAACTGAAGGGAACTGTTATGACCTTTCTGCCATGTGATAACACTGATATGAACCTATCATCCTTATTTGCCCTAGCCCATATAGTCCATTCTCCTCTTCATATAGGTGAATAATTAACAGCAAAAGCCAGAGGAAATTGTTAATCATCTTGTCATCTGCAAAGGTCACCCAGTTGTGCATCACAATTACATAATCATAAATGCAAGGCATTATTATTATTATAAACATGTGATGAAAAGAAGCTAATACTCAGTTTCAAAACTCATCTTGAAAATCCCTTTCTCTTCATTTTATTTACTAGGCATGCTTAGAAACTGCAGCTATTTTAGTCCTTGCAATCTGATAGTGCTTTTTCCTTGAAGTAAGAATAGAACATGCCTTCCAGCTACCATTCTTTTTAAAACACTGATTGTACTATAAGGAACTATAAATTATTGCAATAACCTTTCACCCCTCTAGACACAAGTTCAAATATAACGGATGTCAGACAGCAAATGAGTTTGTTATTTTAAGCTTAATCACATCGGACACCTAAATTCTCACAAGCAATCCAGCTGAGCTGCTCTGCATTTGGAAGGCTCATTTCCCCCACTTCCACCAAAGGGTCCCCAAAATTCCACCCACAAATCACAGTTAATGAACTCCATCCCCAATTTAGCAACATGTGTCAGATGCGTAACCCTATCTGTGTGAGTGGCCCACTAAAACCAAGGGGATTATGCAGACATGCAAACGTGTATGTCTGCTGAAATGTTGGCAGAACATTTGCTGCTGGTGGTCAGGAAAGGGTTATAGAAACCAGAACACAATGAAACTCTCTATAGAACACAGCAACTTGTCCTTGCCTGCTAACACAACATTTTGAAAATGTACTAGTTTTTTTAAAGGGCAAATTAGGAGTTCTGGGGCTCTCAGGACTAGCAAACACAGAAAATCAATTAAACTAACATGTGAAGCTTAAATATATCACATTGTAAACTCATATTTTATGCCTCCACTTTAAGTGCACTTAGATGATCTCCTGGAGGAATTCAAAAAGTGTTATCTTATTTTGTGCCCAAAACCAGAAAAAGAGCTCCACTGGGCTTGCCAGGCTGTTAAAATTAAAATAGCTGTTTGAGCACAGCATAATATATGAGACGTTTAAGGCATTTTCCCCTAGAATTTTGGTTTATCTTCTTTAGTTAATTTTCTGAGATAAAATCCAGTTATAAATAACCTGGAGGCACTCTCAGTCTGCTGCTTGTGGGATGGCAAATCTTTAATAGCCAGAAATTCTGCCTCTTAGAGATCTCTTGAGGGAATAATAGTACTTTGAAAATTATCCAAAGGAAAATAAGCAAAAAGCATTATAAAAATTATAAAAACCTGTAATTATGCAGGAAGTTATACTATATTTATAAGCTCATAATGAACTATCACCCATAGGCCTTTTTTTCCCCTTTTTAAATACAAACATAAAAATATTCATCAACTATATTCAATACAAACTGCTGATTTTCACCAGAATTGATCACATAAGTACATACTAAAAAAACTTTCTGCTGGATAAACCCCTACTGACATGTGCCAGACCAATAAAAAAGAAATAAAATATAGCAATTAAAACATGTGGATGAAGAACTGAAGCAGAACTGCCCAGAA